>NW_009635322.1:0-25624 GCF_000690535.1 Cariama cristata
AGAAATGTCTTTACCGAGCGGTACAGCCGGCGGGAGCACGGGCAGGGCGCGTTCCCGCGGGAAAAGCCGCCGACCCTCTCGCTGGGGCCGCGGCTGGCGATGTGAGGGAGCCGTGGCAGTGGTTTGCCACGTAGGGTAGAGCTGGGGGAAAGTCGCCCCTCGTTCCTCCTTCTTGCCCAGCTTTTTCAAGGCTACTTGGTTCCTGATAACGTTTTATGTTGAAGTGCGGTGCTCTCGAGACGCGTTTGGAAGCGAATCATCTCTTTCTCAAGGCCCAATAAAACGTGGGATGCTCTTTTCCTGATAAACTAAGTTTACTACAGTTTTTGGCAATCTGAGACTTTTTAGGGTTGTGGGTGTTTGGTGGGGTTTTTTTTGTTTTTTCCTGGATAAACTTCAAGGAAATATGTACCTCTATACCACATATTTTTTCTGTACTGTTTAGGGGAAAAAAAACCAAAACCAAACACAAAAACCAAAACAACCCAAACCCGAAACAGGTCACATGTATGTTCAGTGTCCAAAGCATCTTTCACTGTAGTGTATAGCTATAGTATTGGCATCCGAATCGCACTGGTATTCATTTCTGCCCTCAGTTTCTAAGGCTGCAATGCCTGTTGTAACAGCAGAATGTGTTACTGCCAAATTTTTGTTGACTGAACAGCAGTAAACGTTGGTGTTAATTAATGCTTGCTCTAGGCACATTCCAGGTATGTAACTGCTTTTGAAGCAAAGCCTGAAGTAGATATCTTCATTGTCTTGAGCGGAAGGTGTGTATTTTTAATTGTTGGTTGCTGGCCTGTTACGTAATAGTTTTGATGTAAGGGTAAGAATAGTAGTTCTTTTTGTGGGTGCATGTTAAGAAAGCTGGAAAAACAAGTCCTCCTTCAGCTCTAATTTATAAAAGATTGTCCTAAGCACAACCCATATCTGTTCTTCTGCCGTGCAGGTTTATTGTGAAACAGCTGCAGTGTCAATGAGAAATTCTCAGTAAACCACAAACCACAAGCATTCAGTGTTATCTGAGGAAGATGCAGCCTTCTAGTGCATACCTCTGAAGGAGCTGGTAAGTGTCACTAGGCCTTTATGAGTCCGCCATTTGTGAGATCTCTGAAGGAGCTGGTAAGTGACACTTTAGGCCTTTATGAGTCCGCCATTTGTGAGACTGCATTTTGACTTTTCTGGTGTCAGTGTTTTATCGTGACTAATTCAGGGTCGCATCAGAATTCACAAGCCTTTGGCAGCGGAATGAGTGTGTTGTAGTTTCAAACTCTGATCTGCTGCATTATAAAACCACCTGAAATTTAGGCAACATTTCTTTTTACTGCCATCTTTTTCCATGTGCCTGAAAAAATTACCTTGCTCAAACAATGCTCTAGCAGCACTTTAAGCAAGAAAGATACTGATAATACAACAGAATAATAGATACACAGCTATATGTATGGAAAATGTAGACATAACGTTGAATTAAAGTACTCTTGCTTCCAGGAGTGGGAGGAAAAAGTCTTCTAGTGCTTAGTGTTCATGAATTGTTTACGTGGGTTTTGTTGGTTTTTTTTTAAAGCAACAAGAGGAAGAATTCCCTTAGTGAATCTTGATGTATTTAGCTTGTGTGTATTGTGGCACTTGAGATCCAAGTTGACAGTGATTTGAGATTTGTTTCAAATGTGGAACTCTGGTGTGAAATACTTGTTTTAATTAAAATGTCTGTGTTCTCAAAACTGTGTTGGCATCTTAAGCATAAATACTTTCTAATTTGGGCTCCAGTTTGTGCACAACATTATCTTTTTTCCGTAATCTAAAGAGAAAATGCTGCCAAACATGAAACGTATTCTGGGGGCTTGTAAATTGTTTTGCTGTGGGTGTCTGATCCTGATCAAATTCATGCACTTAATTAAAAAACTAAAACTTCAGCTCCCTCATTTAGAGGCATGGTTAGTATTCATGTATACTGAATGTCTTGGAGGCTCTAGGGCTTTTTCCTTTCAAAAGTTAAAATTCTGGTGTAAAATATTGTTCAGGTTGGTGATAGAATGGTTATGATTGACTTGTGGCTGGAAAGCAGTCAAATGAGTTGTGTTACTTCTGTGGTTTTGTATGGGGAGACCAATTAACAGTACAAATCCCTACTTGAAGTTGCTGTCTTGGAAGTTCTGCCCTTGATTTACTCTTTGACTTACAAATCACAAGCTCTTTCCAACCTTGCTAAGGTGTGGCACAACCAAACTTTAGGAACATTATATATGTTTTTCATGTTATTACATACAAAGAATATGGATGCTTAAGTCAGTCTGAATCTTTCATGGGCATTACCCTAAAAAAAAAAAAAGTAGATATCTAGTGTTACCTTCATGGCTTGAATTTCTGCCTCATTCAGACAGATGTTATTTTAATATTATGTTAAGAGGCTTCTAATTTTTACTGGCTGATAGAGAATCCAGCAGGATGTGAGGAAGTGGTTCTGGGACCTGGAGTAAAACGTGAATTGAGTAAATGTAGCGTACGTCTCTCGTTTGGAGACTTTAAAGCAGCTTGTTCACCTCTGCTTTCTTTTTGCTGCAGTTAAAACTGATTCAAAAAAGAACCAACCAACCAACAGCAAATACATATATATATAAAGCTTAGAGATTGTCTCTCTCACAGGATTTGTTAGAATCACTAGTCGATGTGAACAAATATCTACTCATAAATGCAACAGTATTGTTGATTAGTATCTTGGTTTATTTCAGGAATGGAAATACAACCAATATTGAGCTTATGCTGTATAGGTATTGGCATTCATGAAGAGAAGGACTGGGCACTTAGAGGTGACTAGTTTCACAAATGTTTCCATGTTTAGTATGGCTTGTACCTGAAAATATTTTTCTAGATAACAAGAATAGACCTGTTTAAACAAATTCCTTTTTCATCTGCCTTTTCTTAGTATTTACAGCTGTTACAATAATCAGGTTGACAAAAATCTGTGAATAGCATCCAAAACAATGAAGAATTTATCAGCACATGTCTTTACCAACTCTATTTTCCCCAGAGGAAGTCTTTCTCAGCCAAGAAGCAATATCTCATTTTTGAAGATAGATTGTAGAAAACTGATAGGTAATAAAGAAAACTCTATGGATGTATTTGTTTAAAATACATCCATCCATATGCACATCCTGAGGATTGTTTTAACATTAGACTCTGCTAGACTGCCTTGAAAAACCCTGAAGTTGTGTTACTCAACTTTTACTGCAATAGAAAGGCCTAAAAGAAAACAAACAAACAATTTTTAAAAGGTTAAATGTACAAATTAAAGTTACACCCAAAGTGGTCTAAATCAGAATTATTCATAGCATTTATATAAGTATTCTTATACTGTCATACACAAGTGGAAAGCTCTCCGTCAAACTAGGTAAGTGCAATGCCTACATCAGCAATCGTTTACCGAGTTGTAAGTAGCTTCTGTTCTGCTCAAATGTGCTCAAGAAGAAACTATTACCATCAAAGCTATAAACTAGGTGTTCTCGGCTTTTGGGGTTACGTACTGCTCTCTAGAAAGGCTGTCTCCTTTCATCTTCTGAGATGACTTCACCTTTTGTTAAAACAGGTGTTTGCATTTGAGGTATCTTATCACCTCAGGTATTGTTGAAGAATAACATTAAGGCTTTTTAGTTAGCAATTTGTAACCTTAGCTGTAGATTAGAAATGTATCCCTGGGTAAAATTCCCAAAGCTAAATTTTCCTTGCTGTTTCTGGCAGTGCCATCACTTTCGAGCAGTTCTGTAATCTACCATAATCCATTTTAATCTTCACTCGGGGATGTGGTGGTGGTACCATTCCTGAAGCTAACTAGCTCTTGGCACCTCATTCTGGAGAGTCTCTGTATGTAAAAAGGCTCCTTGCTGCTTAAATACTTTGGTTCCTATAATCTGCGTTGCCAACAGCAAGGCGCATCGGGCACTGTTTCGGCCTTTGTCAACTAGCATCGCACGCATAGACCACTGTCTGCTTTCCATTTTAGTACAGTGTTATTTTTATTTAAGTGTATGTAAATGTGAATTGATGAAATCATGGATGTTGCAGCTTGACTGTGACAGATTTGACATCCATTATTATGCTGAAATTGGAAGGTATCATGACAGTGCAAGCTTCTCCTGCTCTACCCCAGTCCTCACTAACTGTATAAATTAGTGGTAGCGGTAAGACTGGAGTTTGGTTTTCAGGATTTTCAGTCCTTAATCTTGGAGCTTTCAACTGATAGCAGGGGATAATAGTAAGCTTTCCCACCAACCTGAACTAATCTTATTTTGAAGTTGAGGCAACAAGCTATGTGTAAGTGATTAAAAAAACTGAATGGAAATTAATCATAGGAACTGCTCAATGATTTTGTTCTTAAGAAAAACAACTTGCCAAAGGTCATGATACATATTTTGCAGTAATTTAAAACTCATCCACTGGATGAGTTTTATTTAACAAAAATAGTAACAAATTTCAGTTTGTGAAATGAGTCACTAAAGGAGTTTTCCCTTACAGCTGAAGGCTTTCTTTCAGATACTTTCCTCTTATTAAGCTCTCGTTAGAGGGCCTTGTCTGTCTCCATATTTTATTTATAATACGAAAGACTGTGTGTTCCTAAAGCTACCAGGCTGCAGGCACAGTAGTTCTGAGAACTGGGTGTGGCTTCCAACATTATATTGACTAGAAAATAAGCAGATATTAGAATATTGACATAGGGAGTGTCTGAACAATGCAGATCAAGCATGACGTAGCACCTTTTAGTTTATCCAAACAATTTCATGTCAGAAATGTGGACTTTCTTTAGGTTACATGTGGAGTTATATGGCAAAAGTGGAGGGGGGAAAAAAGCAAGGCTTGTAGCAGACTGTCTACGATATTCTGTTCCACATTGGGAAGGTCTGTTCTCAGGCAGTTGAGAAATACTACTTGTTAACAGACAGACTTCATTAATGCTTCATGACTGTGCTGTCATTGGAGAAATTAATTGCAGTGTTGCTTTTTCAAAGTGGCGTGTGCTTTCTGTCCTGATACAAATCCATCACAGTTCAATGCTGCAGCCAGAGGAGCCTGTGACTGTGGGGAGGCTTATCAGTGGTGGTGCCAGGCGGTAACCGTTCTATTGCAATCACATTGATTTTTAGATCCTGGGTGTGGAATAGTCTCTGCATGGCCCAGTTTGGAGCAGACTGATAAGGCTCCTCGTTTCTTAGCAACAACACTCTGCCGTAGCCAGAAACCTGCCCCTCTGCAGCTGGAGGGAAAATTCTGAATGTCTCAAATTTGTATCTTGAACCAAGGTAAGTCATTCCCCCCGGCATATTTAATTTAAAGGCCTTTGCATTCAAATAAAAGGATTGTGTTGGCAAAAGTTCCTTAACAAAGGGAAAGTGTAACTTCTTTGTCGTTAATAAGACATTCTAATTTCTCTCCCTGTTCTATTTAGACCTGTGTCTTTCCTGGGCATGGAGGTGCCATATGTCCTTCTCTTAACTAGACTCGTAGCAGAAGTTGCCAGCAAATCTACTGAAAGTTCGGTAGGTACTTCATGGTTTTTGTCATGCTAGGTGCTATAAAAACAGAAGGATCAGATTATTTTCTGCTCGTGTTGCACTTTATAGGAGGCTTTCTAATTCAACAGAAAGGTCCGGTACTGCTAGCAGTCGTTAACTGCAACTTTTACAGTGGGTCAATTTGCTGTGATGGTTGATTGCCTATTAAAGCATTGAATTCTTCCTAGTCATGTGCTTGTAGGCTAGCAGGGATGCAACTGGTAATATCTCACAGCACATGGAAAAAGCCCCATGATGATCAAAAATACACTTTTCAAGTTGCTTGGCAATTTAACTACAAACAATCCAAAACACGGATACCCAAAAGTTAGGTTTTTAAATGCCTGAGAAGCTCTGAAGCAAACACTGCTTCAAGTCACAGAAAAGGGCCAGAGTATAAAATTCTGCTTGCAGGAGAGTTCAACCAACAAAACTTTTTAAGAAACGGGTCTTAAGCATGTTATCTATATATCTTCTGGTTCTTTACTGTAGTCTACTTCCCCATGATGCGCTAACAGTGCGAAGTGAACCTATTAATTTCAGTTTTGACAGTCCCAACAATTTTTCCTGATAGCTTTGATCTTTGTCACCCCTGGATTTGATGGGTTTTGCTGATAAACAGAATAATGCTGGCTGTTACACGATGGGTATATTTAAATTTCTTCTGTGGCTGAATATAGATTGGGTCTTGTGACTTTTGACCAAGAATACTTCATCCCTTCTCAAGACTTATTTGACTTGCTCTATTCCTTAGGGGAATGTACCTGCGAAACTTTAAAAGGCAGGGGAGTTTTGTGGCTTATTTTTCTTGTATAGATTCAGAGAGTAGATATGCCCGAGTCTATATGGGGTGTTACTAATATCTATCAAAAGAACCACAGAGTTTCTAACAACCATTTATCTCTAAGCGTATGTCACAGCTTGTTGTAATTTGTAAATAATTTTAAAACTGGCTTTTATATAAACAAACCAAAAAACCCAACCCCAAAACTGCGTGCCTTCAGGATATGTGAAGTTATTCTTTTGTATTAAATGTGGAAGGAAGAAGCTTTTGTAGTTCTGCTGGATTACTCTGCTGAATGTAGATGTTACCATCGCTTGCAATATGGACATTCAATGAAAACAGGTTTTTGTCAGTCATTTTGCCAATAGTATTTCTGAGCAAATCTGTTAAGGCATTTGTGTGGTGCTGTGGGAAGGATAACTCCCCCTCTGAACTGTGCTTCACTGAAGAATTTAGCCAGTATATTTCTAAAGCAATTTTTTTGAGGCTTTGTCCAATGTCAACAGTAGAGTGTGTGTTTGTTCTCAAAGTGTTAGTTTGGGTAGCTGCTGCCAAGTTAAAATCAGCTTGATGGTGCATCTAGCTTGTTCTCTCTTTGTAAGGTTGCTTAATGCAGAAAGAAAAAATTACAGCAAGTTTTAACTGCAGTTACCACTTATTCCTCTACATCCTCTGTAGTTTGTTTTTGTTGTTGTTGAAGCATTTTAGTAAATTTAAGAACTATGTGAAATGTAATTTCTTTTCTTAGGTTTCAGAAAAAGAATGCTGTGTGGATATGCTGGATTCAAACAGTTCCTGCCCAGTAACCAACCAGTGCAGTCCAGGTATACTATGTCATTGTTTAATAAAGTTCCAGATTGGTTTTGACAGTTTTACACCAAAATACAGTGCCTGATTCATTAGGGAGTGAAAACAAAATAATTAGTGGATGTACATATTGAAGTCTTTCTTCCTCTATATACACAAGGTAATGCTTCTTACGACTTAGAAATGTTGTTCTTGCATGGTAAGGAGAATAAACAACTATTAATAAGGTTGTTCTTTATCTTTTTTATTTAGTGTGCAGTTGGATTATGTAAGAGCTATTGTAAATGCTTAAAAGCCCATATAATGAACATGCACATTACAGCATTTTTGCTTTTTATCTAAGTGAGCATTAAGAATAATTTCAGTATTGTCTTGTTAGCACAGAATGCCTCATTCTTCCTTATGCCATATATGTAGAGTTGTTTTCTTCTAAATGGAGTTAAAAACCTCTTTTGTCACTCCCCAGCAGTAGCAAAGGGGTGGTCTTTTTTTTTTTAAATGCCATTTTATTTAAAATCAGAGCGTAGAAGTGGGAAAATGGCTTCAGAGCCCGCAATCACGAGAGAATTAGTGACTTAAAAATTGGGGTCCACTTCTGGGTTCAGTCATTTCCTTGTCATGGTTGTTAAA
The DNA here is from genome assembly GCF_000690535.1 of Cariama cristata. Taxonomy (NCBI): domain Eukaryota; kingdom Metazoa; phylum Chordata; class Aves; order Cariamiformes; family Cariamidae; genus Cariama; species Cariama cristata. The sequence goes on from NW_009635322.1 coordinate 7,765, forward strand.
GCATTTTAAGCCTATTTTCACTGCTTCGTTAGCTTCTCTAACTGTTGGTTCCTTTAATGCATTCATTTCTGCTTCTAAATGATCTTAGATATGATATAAACAATTGTTGCCAAGTTGTGGGATTGTGTTCTCTTAAATCTTAGTGTAAACTGATAATCTACCAATATCTTTGGTGTCAGATAAGTGCTTTGATGCTTCTTTCTTATTACTGTAGAAAGTTTTTGCCCTTACATTGTGTCTGTTTGTGTTCAGATTAAATGTCAGATGTAATTTATGACTGGGGGCATCAAATATGCGGCTTCTAAGGAAAATGTAGCAGCAGAGCTGTTTTCAAATCAGCACCTTACTAATGGTTTGCCTTATGGAATAATTGATACCAGTTTGGCTCAAGGATCTATAGAACTGGATTTTAGCCAGTACGGTTACGTTTGTTTTGGTGGTGGTTTTTTTTTCTTTTAAATGTAGACTGTAATATGATCTGGTAGGAATATCTTTCTAATCTTTTTGTCTCAAGTCTGAGCCTCAAGTGAAGCCACCACAGCTTTATTGTATTAAATAAAGTTGTTATTGAAGGTGTGCCCTAAATTATTTTTTTTGCTTAACAAAGACATAGCAGTATGTGCACTTAAACATAAATTGAGAGATTCGAACATCAAAGATATAGGCTAAGATGAAAATTAATCAGTTTCCAGCCTGCATGGTAGTGTGACTGATATAAAACACTTGCCATCTGTCACAGAATAGATTAAACAGGCTTGGGTTGTTCTTAAAGTGAAACAAATAGGACAATACTTGAGAGGACTGAGGCATGGGAAAAAGACTGTATTTTGGCAGTATTCATATTTTTAGCTTGCCATACTTCAAGTGATTGACTATAGGGAGGCCAGCATCTTTTTTCATCCAAGTACAGTCTTTCTCGTTCTTAGCATCTTTGTCCCTGCCTACTTCTATTTTCAATACTATATATTAAAATGGTGTTAATTTTTATTTAAATGCTGTATGACCTCTGAAAATAAATGGTAAAATTATGCTTCTTTTTTAGTATTGTTGAGGGTAGTTACAGGTTGTTAGACACTTCCCATTTTTATCAAAACTAAAACATGTGAAGCAGTGAATGGAGCTATGTTGAAATTGCCCTCTGGGAGTTGTTTGATTCTAACTCTCCTTTTTTTGGCTCTTGAAAGGTTATCTCTTTTCTGGAATAAACACTTTGAAATGAAACCTCGCAACTTGTGTAATGTAATAGGAAGCAGGAGATGTTTGTAACCAGTAGACCAAATGGAGGGAATTCTTGTTGCCTCTGCCTCTTTCTGAACACTAGGAAATATCTCCAGTGTTGCTTTTGTTGTTTTCAAACCTCTGTACATCTTATTCTTACACAGGTTGTTACAGACGATGGAATGAGGATGGTAGTAGCAGCTGCATTAAATGCAAAAATGATACCCTTCCTGTTTCGTCTGTTTACAATCTGACTGAATGCAGAAATAGTGAGTCATTTACCATCCGTTTATTTTGACGGGTGTTTTATGGTACTGAGATATCTTCTTGATTGTGTGGTCAAAGACTGTTCAAGAAGGCATCGAATGTTGCAGACTTCCCCCCCGACCCCCCAAAAAAAAAAAACTTCAACATTTTCCAAAGTCCTAATGTAACTTTGAGCTTTTGAACATGCAGCAAAACCTATGGAAACTTTGACATTTAGTTTGCGGAGACTGTGTAGAGTGCTGTGGAACCCCTCTGGGGTCTGGGTGGGGGGGAAATTAAAGTCTTGTTATGTATTAGAGTCCCTAATCTCTGAAGCCAAATGGAACACTAAAAAAAAAAAGTCATTCTGTCTAATGTAAGTTCTTAAAATAAAAAAGAAAAGTCCTAAACATTAAAATGATTAAGCTTACAGCGTAGGACTTGTTTCAAACATACAGTGAATACTGAATTTTGTGACTGCTTTAATCTCTGCTGTAAGAAAAAGGCATTTGCTAGGGACTTCTCCAGAGCACAAAATAGCTCAGACTGTAGTTGAGTTCTTCGAAAAATCGATATTAAGAAGGCTAGACTAATTTTGTACCTGTGCTTTGTTTGAGAGGTAAGAACAGTTCAATTCCTTGTAAATATTTTAAAGGAAGGAGATAAGAGACTTGATCTAAGTTTCTGGGAAATGCACTAGTGAATTATTTTCTTTTTGGACAAATTATGATGATGCATGTTTGCTTCCTTTTGTTGAAATTCTCAAAAGTGATATAAAGAATGAATTTTTCATGGGAGAAATCAGGATTCTTACACAATTTCAAATTATTACTGAGAAGTATAATAGCCTTTTTCTAAGATTTTCAACAAATCTGTAGTTTTTGTCAGATTTTACTTAAAAAAATTCTTTTTGATTACAGCTGGTATCAGAGGAATGAATTTCCAAATGAATATAAGCACTGTAACTCCTTTCATACAGAACATAGGTGAGTAAATGGAAATAGCGATTGAGTGCAGGCTTTGTGATTATTCACTGCGTACTGGCCCTTTCATGACACGACATTTGAAACAAGTGGTGAAATATGTTTTCCTGTAGCATAGGTTTTATTCTAAATGTAGTAGCCATTTTTACTTTTTCTGGCTTATCCTCAACATGAATCTGTTATAAGTCTTAGGGGTATTTTTGAGGTAACTATATTTTACTGAATAGTTCTTTCACCTTGTCCTAGTGATCTTGAAGTGATTTTCTGCTACAGGTTGAGCTGGTTACTTAGGAAACCCCACAACTTGAGTTTTGAACCATATGCTGCAAGAGTTTTGGTTTTTAGGGCTGAGGCAACAGGTTACACACCTGTTACATCTTGGTTAGCCTTTCTATAGGTTGATTTTTATCACTGCTGACCAGTCATTTCTGTTTAATCTCCTAAAAATACTTGTTCGGCACTGGTAAGAAAAATACAGATTGAGAATATTTAGACAGCAGCATTGCACACTTCAGCAAGAGATAGGATGGCAAGCGAAGTGATGGTGTTACAGGGTGAGTGCTTATCATCGGTGCTCTTAAGGAAAGCTGAACAGCCCTGTCGAACTTGGGTGCTGCTGATCCCTTTCTAACATTTGTCTTGTCATGTGCATATACTTGACTTGGAAGTATCTAGTGCTCTTTAGAATGTGGACTTCTCAAGCAGAGCTTGTCAGATGGATCTGTTGTCCTAGTTTGTCTGCAACAAGATCAGAAACAACTTTTGTTTCTTAAAATACTTCCTCTTTGGGATCATAATCTTAAATAAATAAAACATCAGAATAAATATGCAGGGTGTTTTTTTGAGGCAAGGAAAGTGGAGTAGAGGTGAGGGGGAGTGCTAATACCTGCTTCTGCAGGATGGTTTCTGTATCAGTCACTTGTGGCAAACGTAATACTGGGTGTACTGTACCAGTGGTATGTTGTCTGTTGACAAGTTCTGTCTTTAGGAGGCTTCATTTAAGGAATAAAAGAACAATATTAATGTTGAGTGCCTCCCAGCACTGGTTTTTGAAAGTTATATAGAAGAAACAGAACAATGGATTAAAAATGTATGGCTATCTTCAGGAAAGTAGAGACTAAGGCTTTCCTGACATTTTGCAGGTGGGCTTGGGGAAGTTGTTCATAAAATGAAATGAGTATTGAAAGTTCTTTGCAAATGTTTCAGTGAGGTCTCTGTATGTTAAAAAGAACAAACAAGCAAACAAAAAACAACCACTTCCCCCCCGAATATCAGGAAGTTGGTCTTTATCTTTTGTTTAATCCTTCTATTAGAAGATATTTCTATTGAATAATAGCCTTTTCTTTCTCTGTCTTATTTTTATTTTATTGTACAGGGGGCCCAGAAGTGGCAGCCTCTCTCATCTTAGGGACATTTTTCATCAGTTTATTCCTGATTCTGTCTGTTGCTTCTTTCTTCTACCTCAAACGTGCCAATAAACTTCCTCATGTTTTCTACAGAAGAAACAAAGGTAAAATACCTTTAATTGTCTGTTTAATCTTTAAAGTTTTGGCTTTTGATCAGTTTCTTAATTTAAAACCTTTTAAATTTCTTCATGTCAGTGTTCTAACTTAATGTAGCTACTGCTGTCTCTTTTGATCATCCAAAGTAATGCAAACTAATTAAAAATTTTCTTCTGCTACGTGCTTACAGTATCATGTTTTCATGGCAGTGCAGACAATGTCTGTTCTCAGTCTAAGTGTGCTTAGGTGCATATTACATAGTATCTCTCACTAACCCAGCTATTGTTTTTTTGGTAGCTTTCAAAGATCTAGATCCAATACTTGACGTTAGTTGTCACTGAATGTTAGATATCTGATTTCAAAATGGGAGGGAGGGGGAAGAAAAAAAAATCAAATCAGTCAGTGCTTTTTGCACAGAGGGCGTTTTTATAGAACTTAACAATACTTATTTCCATACACAAAATGCCAGACATTTATAAAGCCTTACAAAAAGCAGTTGTTTATTCTTGATTTAGAGAGAAAGGAACTGTAATACTAAAGAGCGGTGTGCTTACCATGGATGTGTCAGCAGCAGGAGTAAGGGAATGGAATTTGAGGTTCCTCACTATTGCACTACTCATTCAACTGTGTTTGCCCTCTAAATGCAAGATTTACTGGGGCTTGGAAGAGCTAAACGCATGATTATTTTTATTTTAAAGCAAATGCCTCTTAACTTTTCTTTTTATAATGAAATTTATTCTTTATTTCTGCCATTCCTGTTACTGAGAAATGAAGGCATGTAACTAAAATGCAGTGACCTGACTTCATGCCCAAGAGATTCCAGAAGAGCTAGGGAGAGAACACCTGGGATGTGCTTAGCCATAGGGCACCAAGACTTTATGTAGACATCTGGCTCTTTCAGATGCTTCAGTTTCTGTGAAGTTGTTCTATGTGTCCGTGTTTTACTGGTCTTCAGTTTCTGGGAGGTGATGAGCAAAATATGTGAAAGGTGATATTTCCATTTTGCCTAGTGTTTTGCATGAAACTGAGGCTGATCTGTGACTCTCTTGCCCTTTCTGTGCAGTCACTTTGAATGGCTCCCATGACAGCTTCTAGCACAGCATTTGCTGGGTTAGAGCTCCTTCTCTTGAAAGCAAGCTGTTTACTGGTTAGATCTGCTAAACAAATAGACCTCCTGTTATTGTCATTCATGTCTTACAGGACCAAGCTCAAGCTAGACTGTCACAGTAGAAATAAGCTTAAAAAGATAAAAAGAAGGGGGTGGGTGGAACAACACAATTCCATTATTTGAGTAAGAATGTTGTATCTAGTCATAGTAACTTCATGGAACATCACATTTCCAGTCTCTGTGGTATCATTTCATGTAAAAGTACACAACAGTAGCTACATAAGGTCTAAACTGGTCACTGCCACAGGAACTGCTTAGTATTCTAATCACAACTGCCATATTGAAACTTCTGGGTTGCTTTTGCATGTGTTTTCAAGTAAATTTAGTTAGTACAAGATTCTCCTTCAGTTTTTAAGTGTGTCAAAAGCTGTTCTGCTGAGACGTTTCTAAGCTGGCAGGACACCAGACCTCTGAGACTTCAGTGATACTGGTCTGACTTCCACGTGTTGTCCTGATAGTTCACTCTGATCCAGCCGGCTAAAGCACCGATGTCATCCTTTGAAGGAGAAGCATTAGAAATATTTCTCTGGCTTCTTATCGTGTTAGATTTCACTCTGTCTGGATGATGATTATCACGTGGCCAATAAAGGCAGCAACCTCTTGTATAAAAGAGTTGCATCTTTCACTGCTCAACTGTTTTCTATTTGTACTGCCTTCTTCTGGTAGTTGGCTCAAAGTGCCATTTTTCCTATTGAAACTTCTTCATGTTAAAGAGATACTGCAGTGGCTACCTTCTTTGAAAGCAAAATGAGTAGTTCGTGGAGACCTTTGCAACCCTTTATCTCTAGGACTGTCTTCAAGATTACAGATGATGTGTTATACTAATGGGATTTCTGAATGTTCTGATCTGTTTTGGTAGTCTTTGTGACAAAACTATTTTTTTAACAATAGAACTATTCTGTTGCATCGATGTATTTTTAGAAAACTAGCAGTTCTAGCCTTCTAGATTAATGATGGTTAGTGTCTCTCTTTCTCTCTCTCTCTTTTAGCATCTGTTCTCCAGCCTAGTGAAACAGTAAGTAAATTCTGTCCTTCCAACAGGAACGAGCAAGCATAAAATATCAAGTAAAGAATAACTTAAAGTTTTAGCAGTTCGTTAGGGAGCTAGTTAATCTCATGTATAAGAGACTGAAATAAAAATAAAAGATGTTTGGGGGTTCTTTCTCCAAACTAGAAAAAAAGGTGAAAGATGAATGCTGACCATATGGATCTATTGAGTTACTTTCTCCAAGAAAGGGACACAGTAAATATTATTGGAACCCTAAAATGTTCCTGTATTTTTTAATAATGTGAAGATGAAAGGTGCTTTGTTTGACATGATCGTTCTTCTGTTATGCAGGCATCCATGATACCTCCCCCAGCTTCTTCAGGTGAGGAACTGTTCTCTGGGGCATGCTGCTACAAATACTTTACCTGTTGGCTTCCTTTTTAGGCATCTCGTTACTGAAAAACAGGCAAACTATCTCAAAGTGGATATGCTAAGAACACACAGCCAGTCAAAACAATCACCTGTGAAGCCTGGTATAGAACTGTGGAATCTGTTGAGGGAACAGAAGTCCAATGAAATGTGTCTAGTAGACCTTTTTGATAGGATTTATTGCTTTAATTAATGTAGGTGTACAGTATTGATGGAGTACTTTATGTTAAAATAGATTTTTGACTTCTCTATCCTAATAGAGAAGTCTTACAAGTAGATGCAATATTTTTTCAGAAGTGGTCAAAAATAAATTATTCAGTCTGGGACCTATTTTCAGGATTGAAATCTTCTTGACAATGCCAGGTCGGCTCATTTTCAGCCTTACTGATTTGAAGGTTATGAGCTTCTTGAAAGAAATAGCACAGACTGTTTGGAATACACTGTTTTGTGTGTATGTAGCGTGTGGGGTGTTTGTAGGTTGGCTCTTTTTGGCAAGGTGGGTTTTTAATACGTGTGAAACTTCCGAGAAATAAATTTCTTCCTGAGATTTCATCTAATCACCTTGTCTCAATTTTCCTCCCCAATTTTTCATAATTTCAACCTATAAATATTACTGAGAAGTTCGTGCTCTCATCTGCTGTTTTAGACCAGATCTGGGTAATCCAAGAGCAAAAACTTGCTTTTTGGTGGGCCTCTAAATTTGTGCTGTTTCTAGGAAATAGTACATGCAGTTCTTATACTATTAATGAGTCAGTGAGAGCCTAATAAAGCATGAAATATCTGAATAGGACTCTCCCAAAAGATATTTTTAAAAGGGCAATGGATTACACCTCAATCAAATCAAGGCATTCTTTTAAGTGTCTCTGATCATGTAAAAAAGTTCAAAAAGAAGTAGGTAGTAAAGGATATATTTTGCAAATAATAGGAAAATTTATATCTATATGTGAAATTAATTTAGAGTGGCTAGGAAAGTGAATTCATTTGGCCAGGGTAATACCGTAAAATATCTTGTCTCTATGCTTGATCCGTGTACTTTCAAGACAACGGCAGAACTTGTGGTGACTTAAAAGTAAGACAGACCAAATTGTCTAAAAACTTAGGAAATAATTGCTTTCTAAGCTCAGCAAAATTTCTGGTCTTGCTTCTCATGTATGTATAGGCCTTTTTAATCAAAATGGTATAATTAAAATTAAATTTTTATTAATGCAGTCTTTAACTTTTAAACATTTTTTTTTTTTAGATGTGTTCTGAACTTGTTCTGGGTCTGGCTGTTAAACTGACAGCCAGTGCTGCTTGTGAAAAGTCTTAGTTCCCTTAATTTATATGTCTATTTAAAAAGAAAGTGCAATTGTGGGGGTTTTTGCTGGGGCTGACAAAGCTACATGTACTGTAAACGCTTACAAATAATGGAAATGCCAGTTTGAAATGAGCACCTTCTTTAGCAGAGCATTAGAAGCTTGTTTAAAAAGTTTATTTGTGGACTTTTGCTGTATCAACTCCATGTGGGGTTTTTTGTGCTTTGGTTTTGTTGGGGTGGTGGTGGTGTTTTGGTTTTGGTTTTTGGTCTTTGGGGTTTTTTTGTGTGTTGTTTTTTTTTTTTTTTTTGAAGGTCCAGAATGCTTTTGGTCATTCAGGAATTGTTGGATGGCATGTGGTGTTACAATTAATGATAAAGGCATGCTTATACAGCAGGTGCTAATGATGTTTCTGTGCCCACCATTTCAGTTCGGAAGCCACGCTATGTCAGACGAGAACGGTCACTAGTGACATCTGCATCTGCTGCTATGATCTCTTCTTCCAAAACCAGGGTCAGCAATGTTTAGCCTTCGTTCTTGACTGAGGACTTTATAAGTGTACACAGTGTCGAAGAAACTTTTTCTGAATCCACTGAAGTGCCAGGAAAACATCGCAAGCAGCTGACCTAAATGGAAGCCAAATTACTGTGTCAAAGGGTTTGTGCCAAATGTTAACAGAGAAATGAACAAATACAAAGATGCTGATGGCAGGCTACATCCAGTTCAGTGAACTGCTTTGGTGATCTTGAAATGCACTATTCCAGCTCTGTGGTTTCATTTGTCTCCTACAGATGCTGTGTTTAAGATCTTTAAAGAATCTGCCTTTCTTTGGTACACTTTCAGTTTTGGCAAGTTCTTCTTCCTGTGTTGTGATGTGTTCTGTGTCCCCAGAGCTGAATGTCTCGGTGCTGCAGGGATTACTCAAGGATGTGGACTTGTTTGAAGGACCCACTTGTAAATGCTAACACTAAGTGCCACTGCTTTAACGTTGTAGGACAATATAACAGTACTTAAGATGCAGTATCCTTTTGAAGCAAAAAATGATGCCTCCTGGAGCATCCTCTTCAGCCTATGACATAGCTGACCCTGGTTTTTAACTGTGAATATAGACCCACAATCCAGATACTGTTGTTGTTCTTGGTGCTTTTGAAGGCCGTGGCCAGTATGGGTCCAATCTCAAGTGTGGGAATTTGTTGGGAAGCTTTTCCAATTGGCTTTAGCTCAGTCTTTGGAGAAAGAGCCATTTGCCATGGCTTTTTAAGTGATAGGCTGCTATATCTGTCCTGCAAAGGCTGTCTCTGCTAGCTTCCTTCCCTTAACACAGCAGTTGAAGGGAAACCAGAATTCCTGCAGGGCAGTGGTGCATCCGTTAGACATGTCAGTGAGTATTGAGACGAAGTGGAGAGGTCAGGTGAATTTCTGCCAATGCAATAAGGGGTTTCTTTGGCCAAGCCCTTCATTAACATGCCTGACCTCTGCAGGCCAGCACCTTATGACAGAGCTCAACAAGTATTTCCTTGTTGAAAGTGCCAGCCTAAGTAGCCTCCACTCTCAGATGCTTGTTCTTGCCCATCTTATGCCAGCTGTGTGGCTGAGTAGTCACTTGATCAGGAAATTAAAGTAGCTGTAAAATAATTTTTTTAAAATTTGTTTTTTGGGCTAGGATATCCTTTACCCATTTTTTCTCCTGGCACGGTTGACTTTGTTGCCATGTGAACACACATGTCAGCATAATGGGCATGGTAGTATGGGCATAAGAGTGGGTGACTGGGAAATAAGTGAAAAACCTGAAGTTGCTAAATTGGCTGAACTGTCACTGTCACCATATGTGAAATTATAACTATGCAGCTTCTGCATTCCCACCTACCTGTGTTGCTATTGCCTGTTTTGGTTTAGCTGGCACTCCATTATGGGTCTATGCTCCTAAAATAAATTAGTTGGAAGCTCTTCAGCATCCACGGGCATGAACATAAACTGGAACAGTCGGTTCTCTTTTTCAGGAAAATGTGAACATGACTGTCTTGAGCTGACATGATACCCATATGGAGAGTCCAAACCTTGTGATCCAGATTCCCTTTTCTCTGTGATTAAAAGCTTATTCAAAGCTAGAAGATGAGAGCTGGGATGGGAGGAGATATATTTATCTTACTGAATAGACCTGTTTTTATGTAAGTTGCAGTGCAGTTGTATTTACTTTTGTCTCTCTTCTGACAGGCTAATGAGATCTCTTGTAGCATCCAAACAAGCTAGGGCAAAGATTGGGGATAAAGAGCAAACCATGAAGAGGCCCTTGTGCCAAAAAAAACCACCCTGAATTGCTGTATGGAGAAACTTAAGATTGTCTTTCTATCACAATGATAAATAAAACTTTTGTTCTACTGGACAAAACTAAAGACAGCAGAGAATGCCATTTTGAGACCCCTCAGCTTTCAGTATGAAATGTGCTTTATAGTTCCTATGTTTCAAGTTCAGGAGGTGGCAGTTTTGTTTCTGTCATTTTGATGTCTTCTTATCTTTGTGCTGCTGCGATTTTCCACAGGTAGAAATTATGTCTGGATGTCATAGGTTTTTTCTGAACTCAGTTGCTGAATATTTTCCTACCTGCTAAGGAAAAGGAGTAACTATGCAAATAATGCCAAGAAACTGCACCTTTGAAAGCAGGGAGTATCTGCTTGCAAATCTGTTACTGATAGTGCATTCTTGTATTGCTTAGTTGCTAATGTGTTCTTCCTATGCATAAATTATTGAAGGAGCATTCATGTCATTGTACTGTCTAAACCCAATCTTATCCCCAAGTGCATATTGTAACTTAGTTTAATGTCAAGGGTCTAATGCTCTAACTTCTGTGCAGTTGTTTTTCTCAATGATAACATCTCTCTTCCCCTTCCCATACTCTTCCTCCCCAGCAAACTCTTTTAAATGCAGCAGGTATTTTTACTATTTTTTTTGTGTTTCAGGAACTGTTCAGCTTTTGTTATTGCTGTCTGACACAGTGGACTCCTGGTCTAAACAGTTTCTCATTCATTTGCACTGTCAAATTAAATATATAATGTGGTGTTTTGGTTTCCATCTCCCTTCAAAATAATAATAATACCTATATATATTTTAAAAAATTGGCTTTAATGAACCCTGATATTTAATGTATTTGTATATTTTTAAATTGTGCCAAAATAAACGTATTGGAGCTTTTTTTAAAATGACTGTAGAGGTCATTCATGTGTTTCCTTTTCAAGCACAGAATGAAGGGAGCAAAATTAGCACCCAGAGTAGATCATTGTTTCAGCTTGTATGGCGTGTTACCTCCACCAGAACTGAAATTAAAAAACCAAAAAGGCTGCTGAATGATCCTGCCCAGTTCTACAGTAGGATAGCCAGGCTGTTCTTCTACAGACTATATCTTCACACCTTATAACCATAACCGTATGGCAAAAGCCACCCATAATGGCCTTACCTGTAGTGGTTGTGAGAATAACTCTTTGGCAGAGTATGTAGCTTTAGTGAATGACAGAATTTTTACATTAGTGTATGTTTACTTAAATCTCATTCAAAGAAGATAGCGGGAGTAGCAAGAAAACTCTCAAAGGGGAGGCTGTTAAACAGTGCCAAATGTACCAGAAGTTGAGATAATCAGATTAATTTCTTATCAATTGAAGTGAAGATTATGGTCTTGGGTTTGGGGGTTCCCCCATCTGATCTCTGATTAATTGAAAAAAATTGTTCTTTTTCTCCTCTCCCTTCTCTCCCTGGGAATTTGGTACTCTTGTTGGACTTCTTTCTTGTAAATGTATCTTGTGTCCTTAACTCCAGTTGCCGAAACAATCCATAATAATGAGAACTGAGCCAAAGGAAATCGGGATGCTGAGCCATATGGTCTGAAATACTAGTAGTTAAATTCGGCAATGCTCTTTTCCCTGAGCGTTTCTCATACATCGTAGCCTGATGTATGAGAAAGATGCTGCTTTTAGCCAAGTATGCTGATGAGGAAGGATAAGCCAAATGCTTTAATGCCTACTGTGCATGCACTGTGGAAAGTCAGATAAACTTTGTTGTCAAAGCCAAGGTGACAGTGTCACATACAAAGAGAAATTCACCTGGAAAATTATCCCAGTGGGACAGAAAGACTTAAAAGTGGATTTGTCAGTTAAATCGACTTTGACCACCACGCGCACCAAAATGCAACAGCCTTTGGGAAGAAGAAGTACTAAGTGTCCTTGCCATTAGTCATCCCACTGAATTCAGTAGGTAAATTGGCGGTAAGTGAACTGGGGAGAGCTCTAAGTGGATATACAATAACAGGGAACAATTTGAGACTGTATTTTGCACACCTGAGAGGAGCTGTCTCCCTTATCCATATGACACCGTCTGAAGGTGAGTGCATCATAGATGGAAGACTGTGACAATCATTTCTTAAAATTGTATGTCTAAAACCTTGTGTTTCAGTAAAATCTGTTATCCAGTTATAGGCCCTCCGGAAGACTGGTGTCATATGCATAAAGAATAAAACAGAAATGATAGTGCATACAGACACTCTAAAGGGTTTTGCTGTGTGAACCTGCATGAAGTTTGCTAGATTGAGCGATAAAGCTTTGTGCAAACATAATGACTTGGGTTCAACGTATCTTCCCCTAGGTATTAATCAAAGTTCACAGAAACTGTGTTCTGAAGTTGTCTTCTGTGTCTGTCTTTGCATTATTTTTTTTTTCCTCTTCTCTCCCTTGCCTCCATCAAAAGCTTCTTGGGAACATTACTTGGAAATACACCTGGGATTACGGGCACAAGTCTGTAACTTCCTGACAGTAAGGTTTGAAGCCTGAAAGCTGTTAAACTATAGAAGAATTGGAAGGGGAGTGGAAAAAGAAGTGGGGGGGGACAACTTAGGTACCAATCAGGGGGAAAAAGGAACAATAAGGTTTTTTTTCTCTTGTCCCTCTACAGTTGCAGAGGATGTGATCTAAGTTTCACGGGCAAAGAGAATGGCAGAGTAAGAAAGAATACGTAAGTTGATACAAAAGCTAGAGGCTCTCTCCTCTCCTTGAGATTTGTAGATGACTGGGTGGAGAGATTCAGCGGTGTGTGACTGCACGGAAATGCTGTCTGCTACAAATGGCTGAGCTTAGCAGGAAAGCGTAGCTGTGCTGTGCCAAGCTAGTGCCCACAATGGTGTGTCAGTAACTTTGATTGAGAAAATAAACAAAAGTTGTACCTGCTAGCACTCGGAATTAATTTGGTTGTCATTTTAAGTTGTTTGAAGGAATGCACTTATGATATAGTCAATATCTGAAGTGTGCTTGCGTTGATCTTGCTACCAACGCTATGAGGTTTGTTGAAATGTCTAAAGGCTGCTTCGTAATTTTTGTCATTTATTTTTAATGCTCCCTGGTGAGAGGAAGAAATGAAATTATATAGTGTTTATTGTTTTTATAGCCTTGACATATTTTTATTGCTAACTGATTGGAAGCAATAGTATTCAGATAATTGCACTTCCTGTTTCGGAGCCTGGTGGTTTATGTCCTTTAGTAAAGTGTTAAAAGTGTTTTAAAATGATAGTTTCAATAAGATGTGATGCAGCTCTGAGGTATTTGCTCCAAATGATTAGGTCTTTACCATTAAGGTTGTGGTATTCTGTAACAGGACTAATATAGAAGAGGTTAAGTTTTAGACATGTCATACTGATTTTGTAATGAGTGTTGTTTATGAATAAGTCATCTGTTTTGTTGCAATTTTACGTGCATCAAATTGTAATGTTCTCTTCTGCTTCATGATCCCAGTCCCCACAGGAATGCAGTCATTTGGAGTGGAGTGCTCGACTTCCTAAAGCGCTCAGGCTGCTCCACGATGCTGTAGTATAGTCCATCAGCTCATCAAATGACTATAAATTGATGTCGGTACCTGTAAAACTCAAATGATTTTTCTGATGGCAATTACTCCCCTTTAAATACCAATACATAACTGTTCTTTCCTAGAGCATGACCTTTTCTTACAAACTTAAACCACATTCTCCTACTTTCTATCTGTTATCTCCATTACATTCATACTGCAGGCCCCCAAGATGCAACCTATAAAGGACACGAGACGGACCGACGTTTGTATATGCTCCTTCTGATATGAGGAATTCTTAGACTTACATAATGAAATCTGAAAGTTTCAATAACGGTAAGGAAAAGAGACCTGCAAGAAAGAGTTAATTTTAAATATATATACACACAGACACATATACATGTATATACGTACACACACAAAATGAAGCTAATTTTAAACACTGCTCAAACTATTTTTGGCAGAGCTTAAAACAGTTACAGAAATGTTTTTAGCAGTAGTTGTGCCAAAGATAACAATTTAGGAATAAGTTAACTATGGGGAAGCATCTTGTTTGCATGCCCCTTTATATATTATATAATGAACTGCTATTTTATAATGTATAGAGAAATGAGCCGTAAGTGGTAAGGTTCAGGACTTGACTTGACTGAGGGCACTTGTGATTCGACATGTTACAATGAGGGGAAAAAAATGCTTTTCATAAGCATCTGCTGCCAATTCACACCGAGCCTAAATTATTACTGACTGCAAGTTTCTGCAGTCTGACTGCTGTGAAATTAGTCTGGCAGTCCACTTCCCAGCACATAACCGACCACGTCCCAGGCCTCCAGAACTAGGACATTTGGTAATTCGGTTGATACTGCCGCTGCCTTCCCAGCAGAATTGCATCATGTCTACTATAATCAAGAATAAGGGTGGGATTTGCATTCCCCATCACCACGACCCCTTTCTGTGTGAAAACTGACTATACATCATAGCCAGCAAAAAAAAGAAAAAAAAAAAACTCAAAGGCAAAAATGACGGTCACCATCCCTTTATCCGTGAGGCTGGTTTAGCCAGGTGGATCCAACCGCCCTACCTGCATTCCCTTGGCCGGAGCTTGTCTGGAGCCTTCCCTTGGCTCTTGTGCGCACTGCTACGGAGCGTGGTTGTGGGGCGGCTGTGAAGTCCAGACGGCCCTAGATGTGGTAGGCAGCTCTGGTTTGTGGCAGGCTTTAGTTTCTCTGTAGGTTTGCTCTGTGTCTGTCTGGGTGTTTTTCATGGCTTGTCCCACTGAAGTAAAGCAAGGCTGCCTGCTGGTTTCAGTGAGCTGTAAAGCAGGTCCTAAATCCAACCAGACAAAAATGTTTTTAGGTTGCATACTTGCACTAACCTTTCTTCCCCCGCCCCAAAAGAAACAGCAGCAGAATTTAAGCCCCCATTTTTCTTGTGTTTAGCTGTGCTTTCTGTACAATCTCTTGTGTCTGCACTTGCATTTTGTAGGGTTGAGGGAGTGTGGAGAGAGAGCAGGGAAAACATAATTGGTAAATATTCTTTAACGTGTTGCTGATGGGTGGCGTCAGGAAAATGACTGCTGGGTGATGTCACTCTTCTTCCAAATGCGCTGCTTCGTTTGGACTTTCTTTGGGGTTTGAATCTGTCTCCAGTTGGGAGGTGTCTTTGTGTGGGCCTGGCTTTATGAAGCACAGTTACTCCTGGGCAAAACAGCTCGGGGCTTTTCTCCAAACCCAGGAAAGCACGTCTTGCTGACTCTAAACTCTTTTCAAATTTATTTGCTTTGGCAATCCTGAATCTGAAAGGGTTGCTATTTTGCAGTTAGACTTCCTTTATGTTTTACATAATTAGGAAGGCAGGTTTTATCAAAATAAAATAGGATGATGTTTTCTTAAGAAACTCCCTGGGAAGTTCAGTCAGCCCAATGCCGATGATGGTTTTATGTTCCTGGTAGAAATCTGTCTCTCTCACGGAAGGTGTCATTCTTTGTCTAGTTTTAACGTTCTCAGTTTTGAAGACAGGAAGTGAAAAAGTGGTGAAAAAAGAATAAGAAATGGAGAAGTACTTGCTGCTGCAAATATATGACTGCAGGAGATCCTACTTCTGATTTTCACTGCCTAATCGCATTTTGGTAAGGCAGAAAAGAGCTGGACTCCCTAGCACCAGTTGTATCAGTCAATCCTTTAGAAATCAATATTCTAGCTCTTCAAATTAGATGAAGGGGAGGTGGTTAGTTAAAGGTAGTTAATTTAATACTAATTACAAAAGAAGGGAAAAAAAAATAAAATCCCTGGCACCTGGATTTAGCCTTTAGCCAGGCAGTGCTGTCCTTGTGTAGCTGCAAGGCTCTGTTACATGCTTTTTTGACTTGGGCACTTAGTTGACACTGTTGAAATCTTTACCTTGTCTTTCTCCTCCTCTGGAGTTTGTGATGAAGGTGCTGTTACTGGTTCTCCTTGCCCTGCGGTGTGTCATGGATGTGATATAGAAGGGAGCAGTGAGTGTCTTTCATTCCTGCAAATCACTGACAGTGCTGAATGGCTTGGATTACCAGTCTAAACCTGGGCTGGGCCAGTGCAGCATTAATGTTTGACACCTCTGCAGGTATCGAGTCTGAGAATCTCAGACAGGGTCCAGATTCTGTGCACTGTGAAAATAAGAACTAGGGATAACTTGCTGGCTCCTGTCTTAGTGGTCTCAGCCATGGTCAAAGATCAGCTAGGCTACCAGGTGGGGTGGATTTTATTGCCTGTAAGGCACAAATTTTTGCACTAGCAAAGCAGTAGGCTCTGTTCATATTGTTGCTGCTCTGTATACAGAAGCACTTCCATTCTTTACACGCTGTCAATCATTCTGGCAGCTTTTAGCAGCTGTAAGTGAGCATCTATTGTTAATTACTTTTTCATTAGTTTCCAAGGAGGATGGCAAAGATCCTAAGTAAGTTAATTGCATGATAGACTAGGCTGTGCTCTGAACCACACAGAGAATTTCACTGCTGAAAACCTTTGGAGCATTAGCTTTTTTTTCTCCTTTTTATTTTAAAATAATAATAAAAAAGAAAGAAATTCAACTTCAATACAATTTGAAAGAAACGCGGTTTAAAAAAAACCCAACAAACACTACTCAGAGAAACAAAGAAATTCCAAATGGAATTGCTCCAGTCCACTAAGTGTACTGTTGTAGTTATGCTTTTATAATGTGGGAGACATTTCAATTGTTATCTCTTGACAGGCATCAGCTTAAATCTGCTTTCAACAATACTTTTTTGAGGTGTGTGCATCAGCTAAGTTTTATCATTTTAACAGCCCATTGGAGCATGGGGCAAGGGTTTAGGCTGGGCAAGAAATATGGAAATAGAGAACAGCATCAGGGTTACTGTACTCGGATAGCATTGATGGAAGTTTGCAGCAGCTTTCGTGAGCTGATGAATTTGAAGAGTGTTTACATGCCTGTTGATATGAATATTGTCTTGAAACTATTGTTTGTGTTGCAACTTGTGCCGTCAGGGTTGGGAAATGTAGCCTGCAGGCTTCATCCCCCCTCTTATCCTTTCGATTGTGCTTCAGTGTTAGAATTACTGTGTTATGCTCAGAACAATATCCAGAATGAACGAGAGTATATTGCTTTTCTGTAGAGATTCAAGGTGAGCAGAGGGATAGTTCTGTGACTGCCATGCAAGAGTCTTTCCTTTAGGCTTTCCTCGTTGACCTTGAACAATTTACTTGAGAACAAAAAGGCAGCATTATTTTCAGACTTACTGGAGAGCCCATTAAGGGCTGGGAAGTGCTCAGGTTCTGCGTGTGTGACATGGCATTTAGACTTTGTAGCTATATGGTATTAGAAAGTGTGATGCAAATATGGAATTTAAGCACCACTTGAAAACTCAGGGAGTGAGGAGTAAATGGGAACAGCTTCAGACGTATATGCTGAAGAGTCTCATCTCACAATAGCTCTGCCTGTGAGCCCAGGACCCTGCCCTCCTTGACATATCTGAATCCTGTTTTAACTGCAAAGGAATGCTGAAGTACTGGTGAAGAGTGTGATCAGGAAGATCTGTTAACAAAAGCAACTTGTCCTGAAGCTTGCTAAATCCAGTGCTAGGCCAACAATAGAAGTCAGGGGAGTGGGAGAGAAAAGCAATAGTTAAAATATTGCTCCACAGGGAGCCAGGTCACAAAGCAAACACTTGCGGGGGGGGGGGGGGCGTTTTTGGGGGGGGG
>NW_009635322.1:25655-80272 GCF_000690535.1 Cariama cristata
TATTAATCTGTGCAGGACTGCTGTACTCTGTGACAGAGATTCCGATTGGGAGAATGGACTCTGGTGCTGATCTGAAAAATGGGCAGGAGATCTGGAGAATGATAGGTAACGTGCAGATCGTACGTCAGACTCCTAAGACCCATGGGTTGCAGGTTTGAACCAGGACTTAACATGTAACTATTTTGAGATACAAAGCAGATTTTTACTCTCCCTTATAGTCCGTGTGATTGCTTTGACTTTCTGACTCTGTCTAAAGGACAAAAGACTATACCCCTTTCTTAAGAGATACTCCAGCCCAAATTCTCAGTAGATCTCACGTGAGTAGGTCTATGATGAGGGGACGGGGTGTCTTAGCAGAAGGGATTTGATGTGCTAGTTTTATTATTGTATGCATTCAACTCTCTATGGACTTCCAAAATGAGAAGGATTGTTGAAGCTTCTTTATAATATTGCTCTTTGTGGATTACTTTGTTGGTTGCATTTGAAGCATTGCCTGCGTTCCCCTGACTGCTTGTTCAAAGTTAGAGCAAAGCTGTTTTGTTCCTCTTGGTGTTCAAAATGTCCATCACTATAAATTAAGTACAACTATATCAGCAACACTTAGAATCTTCTCTGTTACATCACAGCAAACAAGTGCTAATTAGTTTTTAAGGCTTACTTTAATGCAGCCAGGCTGCTAAACAGCATCTCCAGATTCATCGGAGATGGGACCCAACTTCAGACACAGGGGTAGGGGATTAAGAGCAGACTCAGTCTTAGGATGGGTGTGGTTTGGTGTATTTAAAGTACAGCACATATAGAGAGGATTTCTCTAGCTGTCCATTGGATTTATGTAACTGAACAAAGATTTGGCTTTTTAACAGCAGAAATGCCCTTTTGAGTGTATTGATTTTATTGAGGCTGAAGAAGCTCAAGGAGAGAAGAGGACTTGTCCCTGATATCTGTCTTTCTGGACAAAGATTCTAGCTATTGGTATCTGATTGACAACGTGGTACCTCTGCTAATCTTCCAAGTATTTGGCAAGGAAAACCAAAGAGTCTGAGAAGCTCTATGAGACTGATACCATATGTGCACATAATGAATCTGGAATACCCCCTCTCACCATGGAAAATGATTAAATTGGGTTGTGTTTATTGTCTAGCTACAACCTGAGAGTCTTGCATGTATCTTCCTGAAATAAATGCATGTGAGGAAAGATCATTTCAGTGATGAATCTGTGGCCTTGCAGCCCTAATAATACTGATGGCAGGATCTTTCTGAAAATGTGTAATCTTAGGTGGACTTTTTATGTGGGAGTCTTAAGCCCTGTTCTTCTACACTAGAACCCTCAGTTGTATTTGGCTTACTGAATTGCATGTGAGCAAATTGTGCTGCTTACCAGCTTTCTGTGTTACACAGAACCTCCAGTCTGTCACTGCGTACGAGGTTTATGACCAGCTGGTGTGTACACACCCCAAAGGCCAGGTCTACCAAGCCTGATGCTGACTTTTCGGCTTTGCTACTGACAAGGAACTCTTTAATCTGCTGTGGGTTACCACCCTACCCCTTTCTTGTACAATGCGGTTCCCACTGCCTCAGGCACTATATATGAAGCCTGTCTGATTATTCTTGCTTTTACCAGCATCCCAGTAAATATTGTTTGAAGACAAGGTATATATTACTGATGTGCCATTTTACAGCACACCACACAGCTCTTTATTGCTGGGTGATACGAAGTCCAGGACCATGACCTTTGGAAAGCTCTCACTCTCCCCTAAGGAATTTCATGAGTAAATCACTGACTTTTCTTGCTGATTATTGCAGTTAAGCGGTGGGGAACAAGTGCCTTGCCTTATATATATATATTTATAGCGTTCTATCTAGTGAAGTATCAGGTATGTGACGGTGACTGTCACTTGTTCTGTGTGTCCCAAAAGTTAGATTCTACTTAAAATCTTGATACTGGAGGCTTCCATTTCCTTCAAAACTGACTTGGAGCAATTGTCAAACTGTTTTCAGTTTGATTTATGAAACCCATGATTCATGCCAGCTACAAGATCCCCTTTATGCCTTACATACTTTCCCTGTGATATCTATGCTTTGCTAAAAATGCACCTTCTGAAGACAAGGAAGTGAGTGAGAATTTTACCTCTCCAAAACAAAACTTAGTTTCAAGAATCCTTGTGCAGGAGCAAATTGAAAAAACTGAACTGAATGCTTGCTGGAAGGGAAGATTCTGCCCCTTCTGAAGGTAAGACTCTTCTCTGGTGTGATAGTATCTAAGTAGATATAGCTCAAAGCAAATGCTAATCCTGCTCACAAGTGCTCTCACTCATGACTTGTTTCTAAGAATGCTCCTGTTGTTAAAAGAGCTAAATCAGTCTGAAAACAAGTTTTACAGCTAAATTCCAGGGAAGAGATGGCTGGAGATACTGGTTCTTGTTTACATTTTAAACACTTTGTAACTGCGTCAGTTCTTGAATGAATTTTCTTTAACAATGATGGCTTGAAGAGATAAGTGCTTTATTTATAACCCCTGACTTATACAAGTAAACAAAAAGCTGGTTATGACCAGTACGGAAACAGGACCTGTCCTGTCGCAGCAGAATCACGTTCCAGCCAGATCTGCAGTTCTTGGGCTCTAAGAACAATTTGCCTAAAAGGGCGGGTGCGTAGACACAGGGAATATGTGTTCATTTGTTCATGCCCACCTAAGGAGCAAGGGTTCTGATAAGGTTCTAGTGCTAATGGTGTTTACCATAACTAAAAGGAAAGGACCTTTCATTATGTTCACATTACATGAAAACTATAGGGCTGTGATGCTGAGTGTGTAAAAACTGTGATGTCTGCAGGAAACCGATTCTGGTGATTGTGGTTTACACCACTTAGTATTTTTATTTGCGTATATATCTTTGGTGTCTCTGTCTTTTAAAGCAAAAGCTGTAGGCTGATACTGATAGCCAATTCTGTCTCTAGTATGTATTGTAGTACGAACCTGCATTTCTGTGGAAGGCAAGTGATGGCTCATGCAAGTAGGGTGTCAGGTACTGAGGACTTCATGCAGCATGCTTTTTCCTTAGGCTCCTGGTGCCCTTCATCATGCCGTGGAAGAGAGCTAAGTCCCATTTTTAGAGTGGGAGACTTTTTGTCCATGCAAGCCCTCTGGCTTAGACCCCAACCATTTTGATCTCCAGTGTATGTTCAGCAGAAGATGGATTGTGTGCTAAAGCACTTCGCTGAGGACTGGGACCTCGGGGCTCAGTCCTGATCTCCTTTAGCGTTCAGAGGACTCAGGACTGTTACTCACACTAGCTGGGCAGCGTTTCCTCCCAGAGCTCCTGCATCTTGCATCTGTGCAGCGGGAGGTGGGGCGTATTGTAGACGAGAGGTTGCTCTTTATGTGATGTTCACATGGCTGTTGCTCCACCGTTTCCCCATTGTTCTGCCAGCACATAACAGAGCTTCTTTCTGGTTCTGCACTCAAGCCCTGTGTTCAAGGCCTCTGCTTTTCCTGGGAGGTGCAGAGTCCTGCCGTCATATTTATATGCAGGAAGAAAGGCGAGCCTGTTCAGTCAGACAAAGCTGGCATTGTGCTACATGCTCAAATAGAGGCTTGTCAAAGGCTTCGTGCTCTGAACATCCCCTGGGCAGCCCTTGCTCAAAAACCCCAGGCAGCTGAACAGAGTGAGTGCCACTTTACGTGAGGATTCTTTGTCTCCAGGGAAAGGAGAAGGCAGTCTCTGATCGGAGTTGAATGCACTCTACTACCTGGTGGAGTTGGTGTTTAGTGTTTCTAAAGAGTGCTGTAAGAGCACTAAGGCAGAGAGGAGGATGTGATGGGAAGCAATAGTACAGAAGCAACAAGGGCAATAAAGGAATGCTGCCCCTGCGCCCAGCTGATAGAGGCTCTGGACAAAAACAGGCAGGGGACCTTAAAGCCTATTCATGCATGAAGCTGTAAGAGATTTTTCTTCATTTCCCTGAGCTTCCCGCCTGTGCGATTGCCCAAACTATCTCGATTTAAAATACCTCCTTGGTAAACTTCTGGGGATGTAGAACTGCCGTGTAATTGGCGTCGATCAGCTGTCAGAGGTTTTTCCTCTCAAAGAACAGCTGGGCAGCTTCACCAGTGTTCATCCATTAGTGCAAACTGTACAGTCTTAATATATCCTGCTAGCATGCCTTGGAAGAATAAATCAAGTTTTCTTAGCAGAGATTACTTGAAAGGAAGCAATGCAGCATAGCACTTCTCTTGTATCCTTATTTATGTTTATTTGCATCATAACGGTTGTTGGATGTGCAAAACTTTTGTAGAAGATTTTTCTGAAACCTAAGGTTTCCATGTTTCTACAAGGCTGTTTTTCTTCTTTTCATCCAATAATAATTCTGGTCAGCTACACTGAAAACTTCCAATATTGTTTTGAGGGTTTTTTGATGGGGATTTGACAAAGTTTAGCGTACTTCTGATGGCAGTGAAAGTTTTCGTGCCAGTGTTAGTTCAGAAAGCATTGGGGTGTCTATCATCACAATTGAGTAAAAGAGACACCCTATGCGTCATGTTCTGGACCACCTTTCCTTAAAAAAGTGCTTCTTGTCAAAACTTTGACATGCTCTGAAGAGACGGCTTCCCGGGATGGTAAGTGGTATATGGCTGACACCTTGTGGTATCTCAAACACTTCGTCTCGCACAGCTGCAGAATAAGTGCTGGACCTCTGCTCTGTGATGAAGTGTATTTGTCGCCAAAATGTCATGGCCTGTTTGCTCCCTTAAGGCCAAAGCAGAAGAAGCTGGTGGGGTTTTGCCCGTACAGGAGTTCTTAAAAAAAGAAAAGAGAATCACGTCTTTGGCTTTGCGATGTGCCAAGTGCCGCTCCAGAGCTAATTCTTTGCACGCTGTAGCACCTCACAGCAGTGAAACGGCAAGACACAAAGTATTAAACATCAAAAAGAATCCAGTCTTTCTGAGTAGAGCTCTCCAGATGACATTTTTATAGCAGATCAAGAATCCGTTCAGCAAAAGTATTTGACATTTTAATTGACTTGGTAGTGAATAATTTTGAACAAGTACACCACCGATATAAAATAATGGTGGTTGTTTTATTTTTCATTACAGATTATTTTCTCATTCTACAATACAATTTCAGTAAGAAAATTTATTTCTGATTACGAGAGAGAGTGGTAAATAGAATCTTATTATCTGTCATGATGATAGGAGAAGTGCTTTATGTTGAATGAGGAAAGAAAAAACCCTAATGTTGCATTTAATTTTAGTTTGCAACCTGTCAAAAACCTTCTACTTCATGAGAAATTCTCAATTGGAAAATATAACAAAGAGAACAAATGGGGAGATAATGTTTGAAAATCTAATTCAAAGCTTATGCTGCTCTCAGATAACACGGCGAGAGCTAATCTGGTTCTACAGGTAAATATCCTTTCAGGAGATTCAGAGCTGAACGGTGGTTAAGATGAACTGAGTGTGTAATTTCATGAATTATTCTCATTCCCACTTCAGATTCAGCAGGGAGAGTGCTTTATCTCATTCCAAAAGGGAGACAAATATATGAACTGCTCTCTGATGGAACCTTCGTTATCTCCAGTGTTGATTTTTTTTAAAAAAAAAATTTTAATTTTCAGTAACACCGTTGGCTTGAAGGCGTCTAAATTTTGGTAGAGCCCTGAAAGCATGGTTGATGTAAGCACACCCCAGGTGAATATGGGGTTTAGTTTGAGTCTATGTTCTCCTGTGATGTGAGTATCTGCCCCAGCAGGACTAAAGATCGGTTAAATGCAGTGAATATAACTGAAGAGTTGCTAATACTGAATTTTTATTCAGCAGATAATGGGGATATAAGCAAATCAATATGTGTGATGTGAAAAACGTCAAATTTAAACTGCAGAAAAATAAGGGCATTTGGAAGGAAAAAATATTTTCTGTGGAAAACAGGATTTTTCATTAAAAAAAAAAAAGCAAGTAGATTTGGGTCTAAGCAACATGAATTCTGTATTGTCCTGACACTGCACCGCTGCAAAGGGATGTGTGAGATGGGATGGTGGAAATGGGACCTTGTTAATTGAGCTGTGGCTAATCAGCAGTTACTGTACTACTTTTGCCTGGTTAATGGGACATCCTAGGCAATGTAGAGCATGAATGTTCTGTCCGAAGGGATCCGGTGCCCTCAAATACAGGATAGCTGCCACTGTCGCCAGTCCCAAATGCCCACAACCACATGGAGTTGCCAGTTACTCAGTGCCCAGTTTTTGTAGATGGCTGCTACCTACTCAACACCACAATGAAGCAGAAACCTTTCCAATCAAGGTTTAGGATCCAGTTTGTGTGTGAGATGTGAATTGAGCACTCCAGTCCTACACGCTGAGATCCTAGGACACCCAAAACTGTGACAGAAATGGAAGGAGTGCCCTTTTCTTCTGTGGTGGTTGTTTTGGGCAGGGGAAGGCTTTGCAACAGTCAGGCCTAGAAGACTTGGCCATGGTACTCTTGATATACCAGCGGTAGGCTTTGGCAAATGGCCTGTCCTACTCTTCTGCTGCCCTAGCCACAGCACTCTGCTGTTGCCCTATGTTTTATTCTGACCTTATTCTTTCAAGAATGTAATCCCCTATAAAAGCATCGTCTGTAGTGAGACACTACAGTGCTCTAAACTTAGAAGATATTACACAAGCCTTTGGTAAAAGGTTAACCAAGCACTTGCTATTTAGGAGTTGACTACCATGAAGGCAAAAATGTAAAACCAGTCATCTACATATTTTAGCTCTTCCTTGGTTCTGCTGTCTTTGAAATTAGTTCTCTGTATACAGGGGTTGTGGTGATTATACTTTTATAAGGGAGTAAATGTTTAATATGACTGTTTAATAGTGCGTGTTAGGCTGATAAAGCCCACTTTAAGAGCCTGAGTGTCCCTGCTGCTGCTTTACTACTTTTTAGCGTTGATGGACACAGAAGGGATTGTGCTGCAGCTTGGACAGTGGATTTTGCCGTGGGATCTCCGTGTATTTAGTGCATGTGCCACAGGGGAGATTGGGAGTGGGAGAATCGTGCTGGGAAAACCACTTAAAACTTTATCTGTGGACCTTTTCCCTGGTGATGAATCCATGCTGCTGTTTTCCTGTTGTGTACTAACTTATTGGTGGGAATTTTGCAGAATATGAAATAGTTAATGTATGTGGACTCTCATAATTAATAATCTAAGTGATTAAGTGAAGATGGAAGAATAAGGACACCCCTCTACCGCGTGTGCGTTTGTGCAGAGCAGGAAGCAGGTATTTGTTGGTCTGCCTCCGAACCAAGACCAACAAATCTGTTGTGGAGCTGGTCTTGTCCTGAATTTGGCAGCTAATTCATCTCTGTCAGAGACTGAATGCAGCTGCGTCTTGAAAGCCAAAACACAGAACAGGGGAGAAAGTCTTTGACCTACAGACCTGGTCCACAGTTGTCAGGAATGAGTCTTGGGAATAGTTTAGCAAAGCGTGGTTATTTAATACTCGGAGGATTCAGTAACACAGAAGACACTTCAGGTAGCAGCTTCAAGGCAAAAGCTTGGGGAAGGCATCTTCTTGAGTCTACCCAAGCAGAACCTATTGCAGCTCTGGTTTTTTCCCTGTCACAGCTGGGGAATCCCCTTTGAAGCATCAATCTCTTGGCAGCAGACGGCACCTGTCTTGAGACTGGAGGGAGAGGGTTGTGAGCTTTTCAAAGGTGTTTTTCAGTCGTCGTACCAAAATACGCTTTATAGATATGTTATTCTGTTTCTATTGCAATGCTGGGACTGGTATGCTGTATTTATGATAGCATACCAGCACTTACTGGGCAGGGAAGCCTTTGTTAAATTGTTATTATAAAGCAGTCTTACTTCTTTGAATTCTGTTTCTACTTTCAGAAAGTATCAAAACTGATTTTGGAAGAAATGGAGTTATAACCTTAACTGGCTGGGGGACTTACTCATAAAGTGCTTTTCATTTTAGTGCTATGTAATGTATAAAGCTGCTCAGAAAAAGGGAAAATACAGCACCATTCATTTCAACACCGTAAAACTTGCTTCCACAAATCCCATTTCACATCTGTTTCCTTAACCCCATGGACACTGTTCTGTAACTCTTTAAATAATTCTCATACTGAAGAGGACAGCGGTTAGAGTTGAATGATGATGAAAAAGCTGATGTGGAAGTAGGGGATCCCTAAAAGTCAGACTAATGAACAGGTGAGGGGATTAACATCTCTCCCCAAGTAAACTCCAGTGATCTTGTCAGGAGGCTGTAATAATGTAGGGCTTGTAGTTCAGAGGGTGGTTCAATTAGGCAGTATACAGTACAATTAACTGCCTGCAATTAGAACGAGTGCCTTAATTACGATGTTTACATTTTGCAACCTCTCTGCTCTGATCAGACAAAGCCTTCTCTGCATATAAAGCTGGGCATAAACATTTTGCTTTTCAGTCTTGTTTTCCTACCATATGCTAATTTAAAGACCCAAGATTGAGTTTTGGCAAATGATTAACATAACTTTGCTGCCTTTGTTGCTTTATATTTTGACAGTTGTTTTGGTCTGCCTTTTGACTTTATGCTTAATGGATATGGATGTCTGCTAATGACTTCACATTCATAACTATTCCTCCCGATTGCAAGCATACATAAAATGGACTTTAAAGCCTCTTAAAAGATATTTTGCCTGGAGTCGCTTTCTTTTTCCTAAGCACTTTGGTTGAACAGGGATCTTTATCTGCTGTTGCAGGCAGGAGGATGTTTTTTTCCCCTATCCCAAGCAGCTGCTGTCTAAGGCTTGTTTCTAAGGTGTTTCAGAAGTTAACACACAGTATCCTCAACTCCTTTGTGGGGTCAGATTTGGCTTTTGAAAATCCACAACTCCCACACTATGTAAGTTTGGCTAATTGGCTTGCTTTATAACTTCAAGACCAGCTGCCAGGTATGGCCATCCAAACATATATCGTATCAAATACAAGATGCTGAGATACTTACACGTCCACCAAATGGATCAGAACACCTTATGTTGCTGTATTGTCAAATGAATTGCTTACATTATGAATTCAGCTATGTAGATGAGAAAAACTAAACTTACATATTAAATCCGAAGCAACTGATAAAGCAGTCCAGTAAATCAGAATATCTGTTCCCTGTGTACAGAATAGTGGGAAGAGCCACAAAGGAGTTCAGCCTACAGAGGATAACTCCTAAAGAAGATGCATGATTATTCCAGAAGGTGTCTGGTATGACAATTTTTTGCAATCTGATTTTTCTTAAAGCGGCAAATGTCCAGATAACAGATCTGTGCCCCATCTGTCAGCAGATATTTTTGGTAAGAACTTCTAAAGACTCTTCCAGTAAAATTCTGCTGCCTACAGGTGATTAACTGAGGAACAGACCCATGCAGAAATCTGGGCTATGTAGTGTCTTGCTGGTTTGCACGTTTGAGGAGCCATAAAGCTCACCACTGGGCATCAACAACTATTAATGATGCTAAAGCTTCAGGGGCTGTCCCTGGGCCGGTGCTTAGCAAATATACCATCTCCTACCAGAATAACCAGTAAGCAAAAGGTCTTGCGAAGTTCATGGAAGGGCAGGGAGTGGAAAATGGGCTTTCAGGCAGCTATTCTCTTTTTTTATTTATGGACTACTAGCACCCTCATTCTGACCCAAAGAATTACACCATCATGGATGGTTTTGGCCAGAGAAGTGCCTTTCACTTAAACGAGTTCACCTATGCGTTGTTTCTTCTGAAAAAGTAACATCTTTAAAAATGGCCATGATAAGAGAAGGTATTCTTTCTGTCCTTTGTAAGCCTATGAAGTTGAGGCTTTTGTTGAGCATCTACTGGGAAGAAAGGGAAAGTTAGCCTTTGCCAACCAGTTCACGTGAATATGCTGAAATGCTAAGCTAACGTACTGGGTTCATTTATCTTCCTAAGAAGAACGAAGCCTGCTATTTTAGCTTTCATATCTGCTCAGCCTGTCTCACTTGTAAGGAAAGGTGATTCTTTGCTACTTTTAGTTAACTTACTTGTTTGCTATCTTCAACTCTTTCATGCAAACTAACTGCTTTTGGAAAGCAACAGTTGTTTAAACTTGCATGATTTAATTCAACTTTGTGTTGAATAAGAACTCTCATGCGTTTCTTTTCTGATTCTCTCTACTTCTGCGTATTACATTATAGAATATGCTCAAAAAATGTTTTGGTGCCATGAGCGTTGCCATTGTGAGAAGCGGGAAGTCAAGAATTGCAAATCAGTACGTGTTATTCTCTGTGCTTTGCCCTGGAGAACAGATGTGCAAACAAATATTGAAAACCAGTGGGGAAAAGTCAGGCATTAAGCCCCGCTCTCTTCCCTTTGGCCTTGTGTTAATGACGCTTTCAGGTGGGTGGGCCAGCTAAATGCAGAGAGCGTAATACCGGCACGTCTCGTTACAGATGGTTTTGTCTTTGTTCAGAGGATCTGCTCCAAACATGAAATTGCTTAAAGTTCAAGGATATTTATGTCTAGGGTTATTTGAAGGTCTGTTTCTGCTGTAGTTTTTTTTAAAAAGTATTTTGGTAATACTGTTTCTCTGTGTTCTTTGTTTTAACAACGCTGCTGGCAGCAGTGGCCTTTGTTGCAGTTGTTTTATCCTCAGCTGATAAATAGGAGTATACGAGAGGCTGATAGACAGCATGTACAGCAGAAGTTCTGTGACATTTCAAGATTTTTGGGAAGGAGAGGAAGAGCAGCGTACATAAAATGCGTGTTATGGTCAGCATATTAGGAAATAAAAATTGATGCTCTTCCCATCAAATGCAACGAGTGACATCCTCTGTCGCCTGACATACTGAACCTAGCTTCATACTTGCAGGTAGCTTGTCATCTTACCAAATTTCCACCAAAACCAAGGCAAAACCCAGTTTCACTAAGAGCCATCATCTTGCTCTGTTGCTTGAACCTCTTCCTTGTGCCAGCTCTGCTCACTAGGCTAGGAATCCTAAACCCGAGGGGAACATCATGGTCAGCTACTCTGGTCTCTTTTCAACAGCAAGCCCTAACCCTGCACTAGTGATACCCACTTAACTTGCAGTTGCATTAGGATATCTCTTCCTAGAAGACACCCAGCCTTGATTCTAAAGATTTCAAACGGGGGGAATCCCCTGTGCTCTTAGGTACACTGCTCCCGTGCTTTAATTTCTTTTGTGATGGCTTCTGCTTTTACATTTGCAGAACACCTTCAAATTAAAGCAAGATGAAGAGTGATCTGTTTATTGATGTCTTTTGTGTACCATCCCGGTGCCTTCGGCAGTAGGAGCTACCACCAGGCAAATATTTACTTTACAAATTGGGTTAAAGAGGTTGGAGAGACTGAAGTATTTTGTGCTCTAATTGGAGTAAATTATCAGATTATGCGCGTAAATCTATATGGGAGAGGTTACTTATCTGTTTGCCTTATCTTAATGCATGTTCAAAAATAGGAAGGCGATGATAAGGATGGTTCGTGAAGGGAGGGAAAAGGCTGAAGGGGCAGAAGTCAGAGGACAGAGGGATGAAAGTGAAGCAGCTTATAAGCGAATATCCCAAACCTCAAGGATTTAACTCAGTATTCTGCTGGTGTTGGAGGGGGCTCAGAGGCTGAGGGCTTGCATACTTCAGGGTAGGTGGAGCTGAATGCTTTAGGTCGCTGTTGTCCCCGCAGTGTATAAGACTGCATGTTCCGAAATAGCTAACATTGTCTTTGTGTCAGGCCCTTTTTAAAGGTATTTCAGATTTGGCAAGTTGACTGACATGGTCAAATAATTCTGAAAATACATGTTAGGGTTTCATTTACTGTAATAGCATCCCAGACAGCAGAAAATGCATTACCATACTGATGCTGTTCTCTTTGTTGGTGATGTTATCTATTTTAAAGGTATTTTTATTTCACTGGGTATTAATGAGCCCTGAGAAGGAATGCAAGAATAGAACTTGGCAGAGAGATGTGTGAATATGCAAGTTGATTCCATGAGCTGTGTTATTATTTGATTAGCTAGTAGTGGACTAGTGAGCTCTGGGATAGCGCGCGTTCTTGCTGCTTTGCTGGTAATAGGCAATTTTTTTTAAATGTCACATTACGAGTGTGACTTTATGTAGTAGAATTAGAAGAACGAGTATATTCTTATTACTTTCCTCTTTAGATAAATGCCTGTGATTACTGCAGCAGATGTCTGGGTCTTATACCTACAGTTGGATGGTAGCAGTCTTTTGGGCTTCAAATGCGACAAGCTTCATGCTGGCTGTGTCCCTAACTGTGACTCAAACTGCTGATGGAGGGAAAGAATGGAGTTGGAGAAGGTGAAACAAGTGGCGTTATAACTGATCAGTGGTAGGACTAGATGCAGGCCTGATTAGTGTCTGTAGTTGTTCTTTTTCCAGTGAAAGCTGGCAGATGAAGGAAGTCCTTGTAAGCATTTCTGAAGTACCTTTATTCAAGAAAAGTAAACCATTACAGCACTTCTAAATTTTAGGTAGGCTGTACAACTTCGTGTCGGCTTGCCTTGCTTTCCGTAAATACTCGAAGTAGTATATGAGCCATTTATCCTTGGGCAGGTACAGATTAAATATATTTTTAAACCACAGGTTTGCTTTTCAGGTATTTTTCACACTGAACAGGTATTTACGTGCATAGCTATCAATAACTCTGAGTGTTAAATAGACGTATACAACAATGCGCATTAATTCTTGTGAGAAATACAGCACCCCAACTGAAAAGGAACTGACTTTGCAGGATTCAGAGCATGGGTTTTGTTGGGTTGGGTTTGGTTGGATTTGGTTTAATTGGGTCTCCCAGGGAAATGAATGGGAGTCGTGAACTGGTTTTTTTCCCTTCCTCTCTCCTCGCTCCCCCCATCAATCTTGGGGAACTTTTTAGCGGTTAATTGCTAATTTTTTTTGATGCATGTGGAATATCACCTTGCTACTGGGGTAAGCTGACATAAACCCACTGACTGCTGTAGCTGTATTTAGTTTCACCGAATGCTTACCATGATCCATTATATAGCTCTAGGTAGAACTAAAGGAAACGTGGTGGTGTTACTTTGCAATGCAGTTGTGCCTTGGTTGTAAAGCTACAGGCTTTTCATAGTTTGCAACACAACAAAGTGTCTTTGGCATACCTCTGGCAGCAGGCTCCGTGGATTTCAGGTGTGAATTTGATGAGACATAGGAATCGAAGTCATAACGCACGCAAAATTGTCAGTCTTGATGAGCATTTCTGCTAGAAAAATGTAAACTTCGACTGAAGAGAGAAAAAGACACAGCAGACTATCAATTAAAATGGACGTGGCTATAAAAGGAGGTCACCAATGTGCTGAAGTAGACAGAACTGCATCGGGTGTATCTTTCAAAAAAATTGACTGTTCTTCCCTTTGTTCTATGTTGGTACAAATCTTGGCGTTCTCTCATCAAGACCTTCCCTATCACAGACTATTGCTTTCACCAGTTCTGCCTCTCCTTTAAACACTTAGGCTTTCTACTGTGAAAAGTCTGCGTCTCCCCTCCTCCTTTTCTTCCTTATTTTAGTTCTCCTTTCGCAGTCCCAGCACAATCTCTCTGCCCTCCCCAGAAGAAGTCATGCCCGGTTGCTGTGGCCACTTGGGGGTGTGAGAATGCAAGCCCTGGTGCCCTCCTCCTGCCCAGGAACTGCTGGGCTTCCCAGCAAAGCAGTGGGCTGGGAAGAATGGGGGGAACTCATCTTCCAGGAGGTACTTTGGTCAGTGGTGTTGGCTTCGTCAAGTTTCCGAATGTCAGGAAACTTGGTGGTTGATGGTAAACACAATCTGGTAGCAATTTATCCAAAAAAAAAAAGAAAAAAAAAATCATCTTAGCAAGCCTTTCTCCTTTTACAAGGTTGGGTTTTTGGGTTTTCTCCAAAGAGGTTAATTTTTGGCTTGCAGCATTGACTATTGTTGGAATAAGAAACAACAGACCCAACCTGGACTGCAGCCAAGAGAGTCCTTTCTCTTCATGCTGTCACACCTGCCTCTCAGCATTGTTCGGTCCCATCTGGGTGTCCCAACGGCAGGAATTCCCAGTACTAGCCAGTTCTCCACCCACCGTTTGGCTTTCAACTGGTGATTTAGTCCAACTACTACCTCACCTGAAGACTACAGGAGACTAAAACATAGGCAGTTACCTTTGGTGCTGTTTCTGTGTTGTGTTCAAGCGCTCCTGAAAAATATGAGTACTACCTAAGGGCACTCCTGTAGGAGAAAAAAAAAATAAATCTTAGTTTCTGAAATACTCTGATTAAACTTTGAACTAGAAATAGATATGGATGGGAGGAGCATGGTGAGCTCTTCATCTTCACGGGAGCTTTTGAATGTTTCAGGATCATAAAATAAGTGGACTTTTTGAACATAGAAGTTGTCTTGTAACCAAACTTTTCATATAATCATCACCGGCGGGTTAATTCTTCCCTCTCAACGCACACCTACTCCTGCAAGCTGTTCATTTATACCGATTGCCTCTTTGCTAATAAGCTTTGAAAAGCAAGTTCGTTAATGTGCTGCCAGACTGTGCTTTAATGAGCCTTTCTCTGTGCCTCCTATCTTATCTTGAGCTTGATAAGTACAAAACGTTCCTGTGACATTGCTATAAATCACATTTTATTGATGCATCTCAATATGAAATGCCTGCTGCAGTTTGATGGTGTCTGTTTGCTTTGGAAAGGATAGTGGTGTACAAATACAGGTCTGAGGTTTTCTCGTGACCTGGGGATTGCTGGGGAAAGATTTTTTTGAGGTACATGGGAGGCTTTTGCATGCATTTGAAAAAGGAGGACGTTGCCAGTTGCCTTCCACCTCAATCAGTTCTTGAATTGCGCAAGGTTATTGTTAATTCTGAGCACTGATTTCACCTGAAATTAGGACCTTACTACATAAAAACTCCTGGATTGCCTTTGCTGTATACAACAGGTAGGCTACCTGTGATCCAGTCTGCCGAAGACTTGAGCTGATGATTAAGTTAGGTACTTCTGTTCTGCTTTATTGACACATGAGTGCATTTAAGATGAAGGAGGTAATGGAGAAGGCACATATAATAAATAAACTATCTGGTGCAAGCTCTACAAACCTAGCAGTGATGTGAACTCTGCTCAACATGAAGAAAACCTCCAGACAAAGGCAATCCGTGCCGGACCTGTTTCCCACAGTAATCCCGAGCAGCTTTAAGACTGCTCCGATGGCTTACCGCATCAGCGTGCAGGAGAACGCGCTGGCTGAGTACCGCTGGAGGCCAAACCAGCCTGGCCGTACCTTCTACTCTGCTACAGATAAAAATGACTTTTACAAACATTACTTAGCTGCTTTTTCCAGAGTGAAGATTCCCCATCTGCTGGTGCTGCGCCAAGTTAGCCCTACTCTGGGACCTATGTATCGGGAAAGTTAAGCTCCTGTAATTAGCCTTGTGAGCATGATTTTAAATGCCTCCATGCCTTCTGTATCCATAGAAGAAACACAAAG
Source organism: Cariama cristata (assembly GCF_000690535.1). Classification (NCBI taxonomy): domain Eukaryota; kingdom Metazoa; phylum Chordata; class Aves; order Cariamiformes; family Cariamidae; genus Cariama; species Cariama cristata. The sequence goes on from NW_009635322.1 coordinate 41,121, forward strand.
TGTTTGTCCTTCATCAACTGTGTGGGTGGGGAAGTGAGCTGTGACTTTGAACTCACTCGGATGGATGTTGCTTAGTGATAGTTTCCAATTGCTACGGGCAGCATCTGTTTAAGAAACACCTGTGTGCGTGTTACTGGGTTGTCCAGAGATGGGTGTGATTAGGTTTACATTCAGCAGCGTCAGTCACGGATGTTTTTCAGGTTTTTTGTTTCAGTGCTTTCAGCTAATGTACATTGTTATTCATGCTGCTGTTTGTCTACCTGAAAAACAGGCCAGCCGGTCTTTCGGCCCTTCCCCATCAAGCCTTTATTTTCAGTTGATGCACATTTTAATGGCTATCAGGAAGTGGAATTTCAGGCAGTTTATTGTTTTCAGATTTAAACGGTAAATCTTTGCAGTTTTCGCTGAGCCTAACAGTGAACATTTGTCTGTACTTGCGTGAGAGAGTGTCTTTGAAGTCAGGCTCCAATATCAATACAAAAAAACTTTTAAAATGTACAAAACCCGTCTGTAGACTCAAATTTTGTTGTTTCTGCTAGTGCTGTATTTGAGGTGGAAATTGTTTATTTCTCTAAACTCTTCTATTTTATTTGTGCTTTGATCAAATCCTATTTCTATGTATTATTTACCTGCAGCTGTGGTGCCGAGTGCTTTGAAAATAATGGTTCCAATCTCTCCTTGGGCTGGATGGAGTCTTCTGAAGCATTTAGGACTCTTCCATTATGCCACCAGTTGCCGTTACAGTAAGGCATTTCGTTGTTCATTAGACAGAGTAAGTCCATACCTGCGTTTAGAAGCAAACCTTTTCCCCGGCTTCCGCAAACACAAGAGCTGTAAGTTACGTTGTTATCTGCCCCATACCCAATATCCACGTGTTCCTAACAATTCCCTTTCCAGAACCGCTGCATCATCTACCAGGAAGATTCCACATTTTTTTCATCCAGGTTCTTACTTTTATACTTTTGGTGCAATTAAACTATGAAACCCATCAGTCTGTGTTATAACTCCATGTGTACCTGTTTATACATCCTAGACAAGTGTTTGCTTAACTACGTCGTGCAATAAATGATGCGTGTGACAACAGGTCTAAGAAACGTTCTTTTGAGTTAAAAGCATTGACTATTTGTTATAAGAGAACGTTTCCCTCTTCTCTGAAATATCTCTGGCTATGCTGTATTGCCAGGTCACTAATGAGGACAGGCACTTCGACTTAACTGAATTACACGTTCTCTGTGTTCACTACAGAAAGCAAGATGGGAACAAAACAGGGAATTTTGTTTGCTTCTTCCTGAGCAACTCAGAGGCTTTATTCAACTGCTTTTTCTGGTCTAACAACATGTAATCAACAGAGACAGCAATTTTAAATGTCTGTTTTAACGAAGCTTTAATTGTGCAGGTGCTCAGCAACTATATTACTAACTCCACAGCTTTCAGTGTGGAAAAGGGCAGCTGCTGTATTGAACAAAAAAAAAAAAGCGATGAAACCTGGGTATAACAATGACATACACAGTAATAACACGGTGCCTTATGAAAGGACCGAGATCTTTGCAATGGGGCTCAGCTGGCCTTGCCAGGTTTGTGGTTTAGTGTGCCTGCATGTGCTCCTGCCTGCAGGAAAGGAGGCAGTTTCTGTATTGGGCTTTGCTGTGAGAATAGGTATTTCTTACCAGAAGGATGCTGGAATGCCCTTGAGGCCAAAAATGGGGATGATGAAATAGGTTCTTAAAACCTTGAATGAACTATTCTGTTCTGTTCTCTGTGGGCACTTTATTGCATCATGATTGTTTGCTGAGGACTTCATCACCCCAGAAGGAGAAAAAACATCGCTTGGCAATATCACGTAGTAGTGGAATGAGCATGGGCCTGGGATTCAGTGGCTCCTCAGTGCTGTCTTACTGCATGATGCAGTTTGCTATAACTCTTTCTCAATTTCCTGGCCCACGTTGCCAGATGGAAGGGCGCTTGAATAATTCACACTACGCGAAGTTATTTGAACACCAGTCCATTTGAAAATCTGATCTTTTTAAATGTCTGGGTACAGTTCAGGAGATGGGGTCTATTACCAGCTCTCCCACTTGTTTGATATGTCGCTTCTTCACAGAGCTGAGGTGACTTGTTCCTTTGTTTCTTGTCCTAGATTTTTGCATAGTTATTTTGTGACTTAAGGTAGACTCTCCTAGTTTGTGTTGGTAATGTGCCTAGCACAGTGGGGCCTGAATTTCAGCTGGCCCTCTACCGTGGTAACATAATACAAATAACAATATAGCTGATTAGAATTGCTAACTACTGTTGTTTTAGCAGTTCTGAGTGAATTAGGTTGTATGAGCCACAGATCAGTAAAATTATTTATATTTAAAAACAAAACAAAAACAAAAACAAGAAAATGAACTGGGAAATCACATAATCTACAGTTCTTGAAAGAGGCAGTCTCTCGGCTCTGTGGTTATCTCTTAATTTTCCCAGAAAAGTTCATCATCTTTGTGCTAACCTCTTCCCCTTGTTCCCTCCACCCCAGGGTAGCAGCTGGAAGGGATAGTGCATGTGGTTTCACCCCCCGCCCTCCCCAATTAGGAGTTCTCTTCCCATTAAATAAATAAATAAAACCTAATGAAGCAGACAGTGTATGAGACCCTGTTTTTCCTCCCAGAGCCGAAGTTAAAAATTATTCAATGTAAAATTCCTGGCCTGTGAAACAGAGGCTTTGTACTGTACCAGGCAAAGATTTTCACCAGCATTCTCTTGCTTAGCCAAGGCTGAGATAACAGACACTGTAAAGCACTTGGTGGAATAAATCTACGGTTCGGAGATTCCATCGGGGTGTTCATCTTCCACCTTGTTTTTCCTTTGCTTAATAAGGAATTGCGTGAACTTAGAGTTGATATTTGACTTGACTTTTTTTTTTTTTCCTTAATGCGAACAACGCCAAATGAAGTTACACGTTGTTGTTTGGGTGTTTGGTTTTTTTTCTTCGCATTTAAATGACAAGAACGACAGGAGAGAACAAGTAAGTGGTTAGACTTTATCTTGTCTTAATGAAGAATATTCTTGAGGGACAGTTGTAATTGTGCTCTGCAATGTTTTGATGCAGTTTTGAAAGTGGTTTAGGAAAAAAAAAGGTAAAAATTACTGAATTTGGAGGCACTGGAGTCAAATGAAATAAGGCTGAATGGTAACAGTTCTCTGTGCAAGGTGACTTCTTGAGACAGTGATTAGTAGCAAGGTGATTCTCGTTGCTGACCTGTGTATTAAAAGAGTTACCTGCAGGTTACCTCCTAGCTTTCTGATAATTTCTGAAAATACTCAGCTACTGTTGCTTGAGAGGCAGGAGGGAAATTACCATTGGAAGAAAAAGACAAAACAGTTTTGAATTTTTTTTTTTTTTTAAACAGAGGGGTCTGTAGTGATTGATATTGTTTGTAATCGTATGTTGGATATTTACTTGGGGATGTGAACTTCCATTGTTGGCTTATTACCATAATCACCAGTCAGCCTGTGAAAGCCATTTCCTATTCGGAGGGATCCTAGATTGGTTGTGCAAGTGTTAGCAGGGAAGTCAGGAGATTTACGTTGCTGTGTAGGTTTTGTGGCAATAGGTATGCACTGAATCTTTCAACAAAGGAGGCCTCGTGTAAAATCTGTGTTCTTTCTGATGAGTGGATAGCTAAAAAAAAAATAATGTGGCTGGATAGAGGGGTACAGTTCTGAAGCAGATGTAAAATGCCTGTAAAGGTTAAGCTGAAGGAATGTTTCCAGCTTGCTGTCTGAAAATGAACTGGGTACTAGTAACTAGGTACTATTTCCTTATTTTATGGGATACTTTATATGTCTATGAATGCCCAGCATCCATGGGGAAGGGAATTTTTTTTTTTGAAAGATACTGAAATCCTAGCAAAACTAGGTATTGTAAATTGTAAATTCAGGTTAACACTGTAGCAGAATGCAGGAGACAAATGTGGGTTTGGGCTTGAAATACATCATCGAAAAGAACATAGCAGCAATAATTTGCAGCCCGTGCTGACATGGTGCCAAGTGTTCAGGGCAACTTGGAAAAAAAACAAATTAAGCCCTAAGGTCACTTCACATTGCCCTTGAGAACACTATAGGGATGGTTGCCGTTTATTTCAGTGGGAAATTATGAGAAGACCAAGTGTCTGTCCCCTCCTTTGGGGAATCTGTGCATACCTGTAAAAATTTTCTGGGCTTTATTAGGTAGAGTGATAAGTGCCCTTCTTATTACGGTGCCTTTTCTTTACAGTCTGGCAGGGAAACTTGTGCACAAGGGTTCCCTGTTGCTCCACAACAGGAGCAGGGCACGGATGCGGCGGAGGCAAATCACAATGCCAGAGGAGCCAGGACTTTTAAGGAAGTGTTTGCTTATTGCTAACGATTGCCTGTATCTATTTTGAAAATGACAACGTATAAAAATGATGTGCAGGACTTGCAGGACTTCCTTAATTTCTATTCTTTCTTTCCTATATACTCTTCTGCTGCTGGGTCTCTTCACATCATTTCTAGGCAGGCTGTGCCACAACCTGCCCTCAGGTGTCGTGAGCTTTCTTTTTAGTGCTGTGGCCTTCCCTTGAACCTGGGGTGCTAATAAAGTAGCATCAGCGATTCTGTCTGCAGTGTCAAGTCAGGGATCTTTGCTTCAGTGTACCGGGCCAGATCCGCTTGCAGGGGATAAAACTTCACTTTGGACTACTGATGTTTTCAACTCTTTAGATGAAATCACCCCCTGCATTCTAGGCTATATGTTATATATAGAGAGAGGCTATATGCAATAAAAATTTCAAAAATGGATCCAAAGCTCATAGAGGGCAACGGAAAAACAGTGACCCACTTCCCTGGAATTTGGATCAGTATTTTGATTGATATCTACTATCTCTTTTCTAACGAAAAGGTGTTGTGTTTTGTTTTCTTTTTGGCTCATGTGAAAGGGATAATTATTGGTAATGATTTATAGGACAGTGAGAGGTAAAATGAGAACATATTTCAAAAGAATGGCAAAATGTTTTCTGGGACAAATCACACTCAGGAGCTTTCTGACCTTGCTGAGCAACTGGTCTGGGGGCAGGGGGGGACACAGGGACACGACTTTTGACGTCCCTTGATGTGTCTTGGGAACCCCCAAGAGAGATCTTTTTCCTTTCCTGTTACTAGGAAGCAGAATTTGGGGTAGGTTTCCAGATCCAAGTGGCAATGTAAACTGCCTTTCCTTTTTGTGCTGTGTGCCTTGGAAGCTGTACGTCTCCAGGTCTGTTGCAACTGGCTCATGTAGGCAGGAATCGATTTTTCCTCTCTGTGTTCTGGTGAACACACCACTTGCTTCACAGGGATACTTGCTGTGGTAGTATAATGTGCATCGTAATACTGCGTATTCTACAAAGGTGGTGTGAGACTCGGTGATTTTGGAAATGCTTGTGTAGCTCAGACTGAAATCCATGTTAGACTATCTTACTATAAGGCAGTATTTACATTATATATCTTATATAATAAGATTATTTCATACACTCATATAAGAATAGCATCAAAGTTAATATATGCTGATACTGAGTGAATGGAAGCAGAATGCAGCCTCTTGCATCAACACTCATGTAAAAATAGAAATTCTTGTTATTCATGTTGTAGTTGTATGCAAACTGAGCATAATGCGACCTCAGCCTCATTTAATATCCACAGAATTTAGTGAGAATCTTTCTACTGGCTTTATGCTCCAATCTGGGTGCGTGATGGAGACCTACAAGTAACCAAAAGTAGGATCTGAGGAGGAACAAAAAATGTAGACGAAACGAAAAGCACTACTGAGCCTTTGCAAAGTTGCCCCCCTGGGCTGACAATTTTTCTGCTAGAATTCATCTCGTGGTTCCTGATTGTTTATCCTACTGGGGAAGCAGAATGGTATGTTAAAAACAAATGTTTCTTTTCTTCACCAATAAAAGGAATATGATAACGTAGAACTGAGTCTTGTTGACACTCCAGACTGGTGGCATCATGTCTCAGGACAGCACCTTCCACTTAGAAAAACCAAGTTAGTCTGTTGGGTTTGCCAAGTGCCTCTTAAAAGTCAAGTTTCTTGTCTGCTTGGGAAAATAGTGATGGCTTCTTCCCTCGATTAAGAATGCAGAAAAGTGTAATGATAACACCTAAAGGAGCTGTTTCTAAGTTTAAAAGCAACAGAAATGGTTCTTAGGCCAGCATCTGGGACATAAGCAGCAAACCTGGAGTCAAGGACAGGATCTTCTGATCCTCAGCTACTAGCTGGAGTACAATCCGTAGGTCAGAAATGACTCCGGCTACAAGCACTACCAGCTATTGTTGTTGGCAAGCCAAGGAGCAATGGGAGAGACCTGATGTCCTATAGAACATCTTAAACAATCTTTCTTGTGCTGTGGTGGCAGGGTATAGAAACAGGCTGTTGCTGCTTGTCCTTCAGGGGTTAAAGAAACTACGTGAGGAAACTGCCTTAAAAACCTAGTCTTCTGTCCATCAGACATTCCTCCACCCTGGTTGATAACTCCCTGGGGTGGTTCGTGTTTCCCAATGGCAGGGGCATGCGTGTCACCTTGAGTCAGCAGCCTTGGTGTGAAACCTGCGGCTGGCCTGTGTCTACCCTAGGTGTGCAGGAAGCATCCGTAGTTTTTCACCTTTTGATATTCATTATTAAAATTCAGCTGTAGGGCTATTAATTTTTTTTTTTAGTGCAGAAGCTTGGCTCTTTGTACCTAAAGTGGGTTGAATATTTGTAACAGCTTCTCGGCCAATGCAAATCACTGTAGTTATGTGATGTGTACTCAGCTGAGCAGTTCGTTGGCGCAAATCCTAGAGATTTAGAAACCTGAGAACTCTCGCTTCCTTCTGTGCACAAATGTAAATTTGTGTATTTCATAGACCCTCTGCTTTTACTTCTTACAGCTACCCGTTAAAACCTTAACCAGCAGTTTCTCCCTTCCCAAGGAAAGATGCTACTATGCATTCCCTCTTATGCCTGGATCGTATTTTCATCCCTTCTTTTGGTAAGCGTCCCCCAGGAGGAAGAAACAAGGCTTCAGAACACATGAATCACAGCTGGAAAGAGCATTTGTGATATTTTAAGCTGATGGTATCTTCCATGAAACATATGAGTGACAGATGCTTCATGAAAATGAAAGAGAGAAGAATATATGTTGTGAGAGATAACAGTGTAAAACTTGCCATAAGATTAATCATAAACCAAAGTAACTAGAAATCAAAATGAAAGTGGATGCCCTGACAGAGAAGCTTTAGAAGTTCCACTACAAAACACTGTTTTATCAACTCAGAAATGCCTATTTTGTAAAGTGTTGCGACAGCATAGAAAATAACTCTAATTTGCACCCAAGTAATTAAAACCAAAATGGTCTTCGGTTTTACAAGCTGCAGTAATATAATGAGGAATGAGGTATAAGGACATTTTTGCTTCTTAGATGTAGTTAGATATGATAGGATGGAGTTTGCAATTAATAATAAAATCCACATCCTTCCCTATCTATGAGCTCCTGTCTGCCATTGTGTTACTTTTGCATCTGTCATGGCATCAGAATTATTCATATGACTATTTCTGTGTTACATATGTGTTACCTGTTTCTTCAGAATCTCATCAGCCCTTTAGAGCAATTTCCAACTGAGAATGCTAACAAACAAGGGTTAATCTTTTTATGAAGATGCTCCATTCTTGAGAGATAAGGAGCCTTACAAATGATAAGAATGGTAAAAGTTGTAATACTAAGGCACAAACTTGGAGCTTATGTAGAAGCTTCCCATTAACGTAAGAACCTGAAATACAGCAATACTATATTTAAGTAACACATATGTTGTGTGTTTTCTCTGTTTCACAAGAAGGGCAGTATGAAACCAAGAGTGCACATAGGTTTTCTGGAATTAACAGCTTGGATGGGTTGCCAGTTGGGCGTAACTTCCTTTTTCCAGGAAGCGTTGATGGCATCAAAGGTTTGAAGTTCTCCAATTTGTGTCTATTGAGCTGGACTTCAAGCAGCCCGAGTGTGGTGCTATGTTAATGGAATAGTTTATTACCATAAGTCACTCCTAGTTTTCAAGTTATGTAGGTTGAGGGATGCTTTGATTTCATACTGGTCACATAAATCTGGGTCCGCTGTAGGAGAAGCAGAGTTCAGGAGAAGGGATTGACTGTGGTAACCACTGATCTGAATCTCTGGTGATTCATGCCAGGGATGTGTAATTCAGAGCATTAGCTCACTTGGTTTCTTCTTCCCGATTGTATAGATCTGCACTCTCGGTCTGAGGTTACTGGAATCGGGTCGTTCTTGCATTATCCTGGTGGGACCAGCCCTTTTGATAGATTGCAGTGACTCACACAAAACTTACAGTCTTTGCATTCAGGTAACTGGGCAAACAAATGTTCTAGAGACATCTTTTCCCTATCCTAGTGCCTGTTTCTAGATTTAGACCTAGTAGCAGGACTGAGTTAGGTGAAGACTGCATCAGATAATTAATCCTTCTATATCTTCTACCTTTGGGACTGCTTTTTAACTCAGCCTTTGCTGAAAGGACTGAAACCTCATTAATGAAAATACACCATAGGTTTGTTACAAGGTCTGATGGTGTTGAATAGCCCCCAAACAATTGTTTTGCCTCCTGTCAGTCTGCTTTGAACCAGATGTGCTTGTTCTGCATGTTAGTAAGGAACAGAAATTCAAGAAAACAAGATGGTTGAAGCATTTTATTGATTCCCTGCAGCCCATGATGGGAGGTAGGGATTCTCTCTGAAACTTCTGTTCTTATCAGCATATGGAGAAATCAGGCTTGGATCAAGTCTCTGGGTAGAGTATGTAAATTTTTATTTTTATAGCTGAAACAGGAAAAAAAAAAGCATTTTCTGTTTCTTCTTGTTCCCAGTTAGGCCATCTATGGGGAGAGGTTCTACAGGCCTTGGGGAGAGGATCTGGTGTGGAAGGCTGTATTCTTTGCTTTGATCAGCTTCTGAAGCTCTCTGCCCAGCTGCCAAGTGGTTAAAAAGACTGAGGCGCGTAAGAACTGGCGCCAGCGATCATGGGCATTTTCAAACCTTCAAACTTTTTGTTCTCTTGCTCCAGTGTCGTTTTTTCCAACTTCAATTTTGGACAGATTTTAACACCAAATCAATTAGTCTAAAACAAAAAAGGCTTTGGCTCTTGAGAAAATGACCCTTTAACCTCCTGAAGGTGCTAAACATTTGCTGAACTTAGTAGCAGAATAAAGTATGAGCTGCAAAACTCCCAGGAAGAGAACAACAAAGCTAAATAAACTCACAGAAGCATTCCCTACGGTGTTCTCCATTGAATTGTTCCCTGTAGAAGAGGAGGGGAGAGGGAGTGTCTGGCAGAGGATTTTTTTGTTTGTGTCTTATTTCATGATAGGAATTTCTGCCCTGATTCTCACTTAAAACCACAGTTATACCAGGGAGCTGAGGAACTCTATATTAGTTCTTAAGTGGGGTGCTCGTGTTAAGAATAGAGGCCACGAGACCGTGTGTAACCTATCTGTTATGGAGATGTGGGCAGGATATATGAAGAAGTACAAGAGGAAAACTTACGCAGGCTTTCAAGAATCCTTAGCTAAAAAACTTCCTGGAATGAGAACAGAAGACATGAAGTATCTAATCAGTCCCTCCCAATTAAATGATATTTCAGTGGACTTAAAGTTCACCCCCAATTGTACATAGAAAGAAGAAAAGTGAAGGAAGGTTTCACACTATTCCTTGTCTTTTTCCAGTCTCTACTGCCAAGATACACACTTGAAATCTTTCCCCTTTTAGAGTTTCAGGCAATTCTTAGTTTCCTTTAAAGATTAGCTATGAAGACAGCACAGTGTTTAACCTTCTTGCCCTGATTAGGATGGAATGTTAATTAATACTTATTGACTACTTAATGTCAAGTGCTGTTGAATGGGCAAAAGAGCAATATGAACGCAGTTCAAAAACTATGATAATGAGGTTCTTCAGATGGAACCTTTGATTTTTACTACCGTTATAATTCCCTAGATTTCTGTTAATACTCTAACTCATTAGGTACATATTTGATTTTTCCAGGCAATTGCTTTGCTTTGAATATATGTGCTAATGATCTTTCTTAGTGGGTTAAGCTTTTGGATAAGTTAATCATGTCAGATTTATTCACTCAATGGCCACCTACTTCAGCTCTCATAGTGTTGTTCATACAAAGGATGCTGTAGTCAGTCTCAAGTTGAATATTTGGGTCAATTAGCTAAGAAATTTAACTTCCAGTTTTCCACGTAGCTACGAGTTTGCCAGTGTATCTCCACGGTGCAGATACGCTCTCACCTTCAGATACAGCTGTCCACCTTGGTTCTTGCAGTCAATATATCTGCTGCTTTCTGCCTATGTCTTAATTGAGCTCTATGGAAGGACTGTGTTCCTAGTTTAAAGTAGTTCTGCTTTCTCCTGCTGAGCTTCAAGTACGTCTCTGAATCTGAGGTATATACCTTACATGTGTTTATCATGTGCTAGTCCTTGGTCTCTCCTTGACTGACATAGCCGTCTTGGAAAAAGGCTGACTGCCTCCACATGTGAATGTTTGGAATTGCAGTATAAACATGAGAACATAAATCCCACACGTCACATGTAAAGGACCAAACCTTTGGCAATACTGGTTTGGGAAAGGCAGTGAGACATTTGAATGTGAGCCTCCAATCAAGCAATGAAAGGAGTCTAGTACAGGCAGGAAATAGAGGATGGGTAAATCATTCTTTAGTGATTCATGTATCCCTTTTCTGCTCCTGCATTAGCTTTCATAAGGCTGTTATTTGAATCACGAGTGAAATAGTTCATATAACTGAGGCGAGATGTCGGCTGATTTAGCTTCTGTTGGGAAAGGTTCCTAGAATCATCCAGACGGGCTCTAGGTGCAAGCCTGGCCCTTGGTCCCTGCTTGTTGTTTATCCAGTACAGCAAACTTTATACCATGAGGACAGTAAATCCGGTCACTGGAGACATGACCAGTGGATATCATCGGTAATTGTAGGGTAAACACTTCAGTAAGGATGAAATAGCAAAGCGAGGAGTTAACGTGCTGTAGCTCAATTTTTTTTTTTTTTTCCCAGTTCAACCCAAACTGCCAGTGGATCCGGTTCCAAAGCTTGGTTAAGTTCCTGCACAACCCCTGATTAAACAGGAAAAACCTGTGATTTGTTGGCTTTGAATCCTGAACTGAGGACAGGGTGCACTTGAGTAACATGCATGCTTCAGTGTTTCATTTTAATTTCTAAAGCTTCAGAGGAAAGAGAAAAAATCTAGGTCTTTCTATAAGAGGGGGAAAAGATCTAATCTGTTTACACCCTGCATTCCTTACATTCCTTTGATAGTCTGCTACTATAAAACCCTCAGTCCCACCTACAGTGTGAGTCGAATGGAGCTACACAAAAGCTAAATCTTTCTTTAGAGGCAGATAGGACACAATGGATCTAGACATCCTGTCTTATTTAGGCACCCCTGCATCTAAACTGTGTTTGTGATTATTTAGTTATTCAGTGCTCTGAACAGATCTGGGTTTTCCTTCAGAGGAGGAGACAAGCATGTACCCACCTTAATTCAGAAAGGCTCCTTTCTGTGGTAATAACTTACAAGTCTCCTGGTATGGGAATGCCCTTTTGGAATATGAAGCGCTTTTTTTTTTTTTTTTTTTTTTTTCCTTCCCCTTCCCTTCCCTCTCCTGTTTGAACGTGATGACTCAAACTTGGTGCAAATCCAAGGCAAATAAAAGGTGCAGGCGCCTACAGTTGGTTAACCCCTGAGCTGCTGTGAATAGAGATCATGAAGCGAACTAAAACTGGTTCCCACCGTGTGGGCTCCATCCCTCTCTCTTCCCAGTCCTTTTCAGGGTACGGTGGTCTAGGCACTCTCCTGATTATGACACTGAAGGACTAGATGGGAGTTGAAGCTTTCTTATCTTCTGCTGCTTTTGTTATTAAATCGTCCCCTTTGCTGCAGTTTCTCTTGGTGGTGGGGTTAACAGCACCTGGCTTACTTAGGTTTACTTTCCCATGTGCACTCTTTTAGAATGGAGCCAGATGTTTGGTTATTTTTGTTCATGTAACGCCGTTGTCTCGGGCCATTGGAATCAATCAACAGCAGTATGCCAGTAGAAGTTGAATCAGGACCCATGAAATGTGAGCATGGAGTGATTATTTCTGCCACATTCAAACCATGACAGATTTTAAAGACTTAAACAGTATTTGGAAACTGTTTTGGTGTGTGGGGAAGGGGGAGCTGAACCTACCTCTGGCCTGTAGCCAGGACTTAGAGCCTGAGCACAGATCCAAATATCTGGATCAGGAAGCCACCAAGTCTTTGGGGAGGAAGAAAAAGGGATTTGAAGACTGGGATCTAGCTACTGCTCATGAACTTTTAAAATACATGATCTCCATTTTCAGTGAATTTCACTTCTCCTGCTCCACTTGAAGAATATCCAAAAGATAGGTGTGCAAAAAAACTCCCCAAACAACCCAAATCTCTCAAGTCCCTATCACCCTACCTAATATCACCTCTTTCATAAGGCTAGCCTGGATGCCTAACGCTTGGCTGTTGTATGTATGTAATCATTTTGGAAGGAATTGCTGCTAGAACTGAATAAACAGCACCTGGAATGCTCGGAAACATGTATAGTATATCTGAATAAGTCAAATCTCACTGAAGTGTCGGAGTGAAGGGGAACACTTGGTATGCTTCGGTCCAGTTTTGGTAGCAACGCTGTACGTAACCAGATGGTGTGGATGTTGAAGCACTGAAGCGTTGGTCTCTGAGGTGGAATTGGCTTCTTCACCTCTTGAACTCTATACCACTAATGGCAAACGGATGCTCTTCTTCAGGTGCTTGGAGGGAAAGGGAACCAAAAAAACTTAGTAGCAGTGCCGTAAATGCAAAGTTAAATGTCTCCAGGGGGTATAATATAGCCACAGCTTTCAAGTTCTACAATATTTAACTCCTTGCTTTAAAAGTCAATAGTACATTTTGTCTATCTTTAAACTCACCGGAGCAAAGATATTAACTTTTACTTTCAATGAAAGGGCATAAATCTCACACATTTTACTTGTCTTCCTGTGAATATCTTTCTCTAACTTTGCTTTAGGAACTCATTGAGGAAATCAGTGGCTCTAATAATCAACATTGGAAATAAGGTACCCTTTGCATAACTGAACATTAATATCCTGTCAGGTGTCTCTGAAACAAAGACAGTATGTGGAAGAAATGGCAACACAATATCAACAGCTCCCATCAGAATTAATCTAAGCTCAGTGATCAGCATTTCATAACCAAAAAATGATTTGAATAGTGTAGCCTTGAATCACAGCTTCCTTCTGTGATTTACAGTAGTTCTGTTTTTATTTGCAAATGAAGGCATAAGCACAGAAATATTTGTTTTAATATTCAAATGTTTTCTGGAAAATAATCTGATTATAATGGAACAATCCTCAAGGTGGTTTGAAAAAAGAAAATCCAAAGAAACCAAACAAAAAGAAAAACTGTCTTGAATTCCGCGCAGCTCAGCCTTCTTGTATCGGTTGTGGGTCATGCCCATTTCTTCCTGTTACCTGTCTGTCCTGTTCCCTGCTCTTCCCACTCTCCTCCTTAAAAATCAAGAAGATAGCATACCATCTTGCATGGTGGGAGGTAGAGACACTTGTTCCTTTTGCACAAATCCTTACCGAAATTCCAGCCAGGCCCCAGTGGTGTTTTCGGTTCTACCAGAGCAGGGGAAGGACCACTGAGTTGTGACCTGTTGCAACGGTTTCTTATCTTCTGCTTCAGAAAGAAACGGAGCATATTACTATTGATGTAAGCTGAAGGATCAGTCTCTGCCTCTATATTGTTTCCCCCTTGACTGTCAGAATTAGGAAAAGACCTTGTCGTTTTGAAGGACTGCATAGTTCGCCACAATTAAAGATGCGGAACTGATGTTGCGGTAAGTTCCCCTTTGCTGGGGTGTGTTGTAAAGGTGGAGGGTGGAAAAATAGCAGGGCTTCCCCTGGGGTCAGCATTCCCACCCAAGTTGGAAAGCGGGTGGTAGGGATGGTCGCAGCAACGGTGTTGCTTTTGGAAGCTCTTGAACAAACAGTATTGTGGCTGGGTCAGAGTTTATCAGGCTAGCTACAAAGAGAAGTATTGTATAAAAAATCCTTTGCTGCGCTAGTAGTTCAAGAAGCGCTTAGGAAGTGTCTTACCTACTGAGCTGAGTGCTGTGACATGATGAAGCTCTGCTGACACGAGCGAGCAGCACTGGTTTATACTGGACATGAACCTTTGACTGGGAGCATAGCAGTGAGTTAATGTGTTTGTAGCTGGGAGGCTGGGGGGCTCCCTCAGTGCTGCAGATTGGGTTTTTTTTCTCTGCCACATTTATACTCTAAGCTTTGGTTTTACCCTTTGTTTGCATATTCGTGCTGCAGCGTTCGAACCATCCAAGCATCTTCTGCTTCAATATATCATCCTTCAGTATAGGGTCGCCAATTAGGCAAACTGCCACTTGAGGGTCTGGGAAAAGACTCCGAGGAGGAGGAGGGGGCTGGTGGGTGCTCCATAGCCCTGACACAGCCCAGGACCGCTGTGTTTCTCCAGTTCAACCGTGCCTGGCACATCACGCTCAGCCCAGTGAATATTACGGGAGAACACACTGCCTGGCATTAGGGGCACAGAAAGGGTTGCAGAGATAAGCTGCAAGTTAATGAGTTATAGAGGCAGTAAGAGGTGACGTAACCAACCACAGGAGACTTACGCTAGCTAAATGCATTAAATCAGAAATTTATTTATTAGTCAATCTGAGTAAAGAGATGCTTCCCAGAACTACTCATATTCTCAAACTCCCTGCAGGGTGTTTTTTGGATTTTTTTTTTTTTTTTTTGAGGCTGTGATCTACATTTTTTGTAGGTGAATCACAATATTGTCACCTGATACTCCCTGCTTTGAACGGAGGGTTAGCTGTTAACCGCCCATCCCGCCTACCTTCCAGTTTAAGATTAGGCCTGCGCCTTTTGCACCCTGTGTATAAGGACTTAATGCTGCAATAGAGGATGCAAGAATAAATTGGACTGCCAGCCCTCTCTAAGCGGATGGTTTACCAGCGCAGTATTTGATGCCTCACTGGTTGAAGGCTGGGGCAGGGCAAAGGCGGTTTTCATTAGCCTGCTCCTATGTGGAAATGGTGGAGAAAAAAGTATTCTCCATCACTAGCAAAGTAAGGCTTCCTAGGACCATGGCTGAACAGCTGCAGGGACTTAATTTTCTTTAAGACGAGCCATTTGAGTATGTGATGTCTCTGGATTTCTGAATTCAACTCTGTGTTGGGCTTCTGTTCCTCCCAGCTGGATATTCTAGTGCCACTTCTGTGCACTTCGTATTGATTGCGGTGTCAATTTGCTCCTCAAGAAAGGTCTAGTCAGAGATTTGGTGTTCCTATTTGTCTCTCCTGTGTATCCTGTGCAGATTTCAGAATCTTGCATGGCCAGTAGATGCAAGTATTTTTATATTCCCTACTTCTCACTGAATGCAAGAATTTGTAAGCAAGACGAGCAGCAGATTGCTATGGTATGAAGGCCTATAGGGCATTCCCTGTTCTGTAATGCACTGCTTCCAGTGTGTGAGAACATCCCAATCTGATATAGTCTTGTAAAAAAAGAAAAAAAAAAAAAAAAGAATTATTGCTTCCAGCATGAACGCTTAGATGGACTTGTCTAAAGGCTTGTTCTGCATAGAGAATTGGATAATGTACAAAACAAAAATCCAGTCCTCAAATACTGTCTAACTTTTTTACAGCATTTTTCTTGTTTCATCATTTACGTCCCTTGGCTTCCATTTATCATTTGTTTTGCTGCTCCTGTTTCCCCAAAGGTACCTCATCTCAAAGGAATGAAATATTTTGAGCCAATGCCTGGAGGCCCTGTGTTAATTTGTTTTATGGCCCTTTTCTCCAAGCTCATCCCTCCTGCTTTCTGCAAGCAGAAATTCCTTTTTCATCTAGAGTAGCTGTTTGAATCAGCAAGCTGAGAACATCACCATCAATCACGTTCATGTTCAGTCTAATTTTCAAGTGTCCAAGTGATTTAGAAACTTGAGTTCTATTTGTAGAAGTGATCAAAGCCCATATGCCAGATTTGAAGGCACTTCGGAGTTTACATCCATTGATTTGAAGGAGAGTTCAGTTCCTAAACACATGCCATAATGATTTCATGCCTCAGGGCTGACATCCTCTAAGGTACGTATGTAGCTTTCCAGCGTCTACTGAAATCTAGGAGTTCCAAGATGTATTTTTCAACATTATGGACTAAATTCAGTAACTGAGACTTTTTTTTTTATGGTCCCAAGATCTACAGTTAAAACACATAAATGTTCGTAAAGACAGCAATTTCACATCTCTTTCTCTGCCTTCAGTCTCTTCCAGCCACCCCTCACTCCCTCCCTCCCTGCAACTTTCCTTGTTTAGAAAGGATTCAGATCTTGGGGTACCTGGAGAAATACTGTCCCCATAGCTCTTATTTCAGACCCTAACTTGAACGGGCTTGTCTTTTCTGCTTGAAGCATGTGGACTCCAACAATCCAAGTCAACCTTTGGCCTCAAATACTTCCAAAAAAACCACAGCATAAAATTATTACATTTGCCTAGCAGCTCTTTACAAAACAACATTATGCGACTTATTGACAATAATCTCTGTGCCGTGTGAGCATCCTGCAATAGTTGTACTTATCCCCAGTCACTGACCGGTTTGGACTCGGCACGCAGCTCCTCTCCAGGAGTGCTGTTTAATTGCTTCTCAGTATTATTCAAGGCTTGGAAAAGATAGTCTCAGGGCATGTGGGCTTTTTGTAAGTGGCTCAGGCAGCTGGGCACCCAACCTCAATGAAAACGACCTTCTTAATGCTAGGCCGATGTTCCCTAATTCAGGTAAAGTAGGCAACAGCCTTCCATGGGCTGTGAGGGGTAGCAGAGGGGCCATGGCCCTACTTACCCAGTCCAATTCTGCCAAAGCCCGGAGAGTTAGACTGGGAGCAACTGCTCTGGAGGTGTCAGGGCATCAAACTGTCCAAGAGGAAGATGGGAGATAAGGGGGGTGTAGGAGGAGGCCAGGCCTTCCTAAAAGTGGAAACTTCCCATAAACTCCCATTTTTTGGGAGTATCCAGAGCAGCAAACCCATTCTCCAGTTCAGCTCTTTCCCCTTCACTCTCTGCCTTCCCTCTGAAGAAGAGCTCTTCTCCTTCCTTTTTCCCTGCTCTCCTGAGAAGACTTGAGTCAGCTCAGCCATGGAGCAGCTGAGAGTCCCAGCCTACCTTTGTTTTTAACATACATCTATCTACTTTGCTGCTTCTCCAGAGCAAAAGAAAGAGCATCACCTATAGGCAGACATCAGCTGAATGGACTTGGGGCCACAGTAAGAAACATAACAGCCTTTACCAAAGCTGCTGGCCTGGGTGCTTTGGGTACAGTCATATTGAGTTTGAATATTTGATCCATTAAAAAAAAAAAAAGAGTGAATTCAGCCACAGTGAGACATAATTAGTTATGCTCTAAATGATTAATAGAAGAAAACACTCTCCTGCAGCTCCAAACTGTAGATTAGCTCATCTGTCACATCCAAGTTTTATTTTGTTCTCATCAGTAAACTACAGGTTAGAAGGAGGAGGTTTTGAACCTATCAGAATTCTTCTATCTGATATAAATCACGGGGTTTAGCCCTTTCAGCAGCGTGAAAATAAAATGGTGCATAAATTGGTAAAACAGTTAATTTTCACTTTTATTAAGGAATTAAAGTGGTATAAGTTACCATATCACAGGGGCAACAGATTAAAAACTGGTTTTCTTTAAAGGCAACATACATAAGCTTTTTCACTGGCCATGCAATTTTAAGTGTTAGATGAATAGGAAAAGTGAGAATTCTTCACTCCACCCCCCAATGCTGATAAACTCAGTTATTGGGCCGTTTTCCCCATTTAGGGAAAATTACCAGCAATTGGTTAAAAAGAAAGAGAGTGGAATGAATTATGCTTTATTGATCCTACTTCCTCCTTTTGTTTCTTTTAAGAAGACAGGGAATCAGGTGGAGTAGTTTTCATGATGTTTTAGTAATCTTGCAGCATGACACTTAAGGAAAGGATTGCTTTACAAATAAAACATCGTAATCCCAGTGCATTGCAAAGAGAACAGCCAGAAAAAGAGACAGTCCCCTTGGTGACCCCATTTACAGCTTCTATTGCAATGGGAATTCTGCAGGCTACACAACGTCAAACCACGTTTGGGGTACTTCTCAGCAATATGCTGTAAGCAGCAAAAGAAGCGTGGGGTGGTAAGTAGCAAGATGGCTTGGTGATAGCTCTTGGCAAATTCATCCATCAGTAGCATTATTACTCATTTATATGTTGCCATCAGCTAACACAGCAAGCAAAATGCACCTAACCAAGTGGTAATTCCTTGCTTGAAAGGGTCAAGTCCAGTGGTGCAATAAGCTATTACAAAACAACAAAGCAGTGCAGGAGAATGATCCATGGAAAGAATGACAAAAAGGACAGGAGGGCCCTGGGAGGTCACCTAGACCATTCCTCTGCCCCAGGTAGGATGAACTCTAAACCCCATCCCTAGCAGACCTTTGTTGATGCCACTGACATCTTTCACTGACAAGTATTTTGCAAGTTGACCAGTAACGACAGGGCATTTTCAGAACAAGTGAGCTTTCCTCTGTTTTCTGAGGAATGCACAAGGAATACTTGTGCGTCATCTGCAAGGCCATTTCAGGTGTCTTGGAGGCGAGCTGCAAACACAACGTTCCTGGAGTTTGCATCGCTGAAGAACTGTGGAGTCTGTTGCGATGCTCAAGCGAGGCAGGCTTCAGCTGTCTTCAGCACTATCATTGCCCTCTGTCCCAGCCTGAAGTTAGATTGATGGGAGCTAGAGAAAGAAACACTGGAGTGGAGGAAAAAGTTTCAGCTTGCATATGAAGAGAGAGAAGAATATGAATAGGGGACAGATACATAAATGTTTTGTAAACATTTTGGAACTTTGATGGTAATGCATACGTCCAAGTATTTTTTCTCTAGTGTCTGTCAAGGGAGTAGCTTTTGTAAAGGGAGATGTTTCATCATCCGAACTGAAATCTTTTGCCTTTGGTTGCAGACAACCTCATAACTGGCCGTTGATGGCAGGCAAAGCTTTCCAAAACAATACCTGCATGTTTGACCCTCTCTAGTCTAGGGCATAGGTGCCGTACGTGCAGTATCTAATGCTACTTGCACCATGCCCTCCTACCCTTGGAGAGGTGAACTGCCAGGCCTCAGCTACTTGTCCCTTTCTCACAGATTCTGAGGAATTCCAGGGGAAAGAAGAAGAAAGCCTTAAGAAAAAAACAGATGGTGTTTTGTTCACATGGCACGTGATGTTTCTGTAGGATTTTTCCTGTAGCTTGCTACTGGTGTGTAAGTTGGACTCAAAAGATTTGTCACTCCTTTATGATAGCAGCGCTAATATTTCTGAGTGACAAGACAAGGACAGGATTCCTGTACACAAAGAGTTCTGTGTGGCAAAGGGCTTGAGCTCTTAACCTCTTGCTGATGTCTTTTGTAAATTTGGTACACAGACTAGCGGAATGTTTGTAAGCGCTGAAAATGCTTACAGTGCTAAAATCATAAAATGATTTGAGCAAAACTGCCAGAACCTGATTTTGTCCAGCTGGGTGGCAAATACTTGCTTTTCCTCGTACTCTAATTATTTTTATTGCAGTTATTTTCATTATAATGATCCTTCACTCTTTAAATGCAACCAGATCTCTCTTGACTTTCAATTTTAAAATCTCTGCATTCAGTTAGCTCAATAGTTCCTGCCATTAGTAGACAGTTTTCAAAAAGAAGTACGATGGGAGGAGTAGCAGCGCAGAACTTGTCTTGTCTAAGGTACCAGGCTAAGCAAGGCCATGCCCAGGTTATCTAGGTATGGCTGTATTTGATAATGACTCATCCAGGGAGCTTCCTGGCTGGCCAACACCCTTTCCTACCAACTGCTTTGGTGGGAAGGATGACTCAAGAGTGTGCTCAGTGGCACGCTTGCTGCTCTGCTGGGAACAGTGTTGCAGTGCCCTTTCTGTAGGGGCCGTCTTGGAGGGTGCCAAAGAGAGAAAAAGACATGTTCTAACTAGCTGGTTTTTCGTGAGTGAGGTACCTTTTAAATAGAGCTTGCTTTGTTCAAAGTTGGAAAGTAAAGTAGGAAATTCAGAGTTAAGGACAGTACTTTCTCCTGATTTGAACCTCCCAGATATCTGTTAGATCACACCAGAACGTTAGCATTCCCAGCAGGTCCAGTGACAATATACTTTCTTTATACTATCAGCACGGTGAGGACTGTCTCACTTACATGGTCAGCCACGCAATCCTGAGTGGGCAAGAGCAAGGAAAGGGATGGGTTTTTTTCCCTTCACGCTTCCCTTGGATTCACGTTGTACTTGAGCAGAGTCTGTCTGGATTTGTGCAGGACAAACCTCGACTCAAAAGCTAAAATTTTGTCTCTATGTCTGACAGTGATACGGTGTGTGATTTAAGGGCAAGAGCACCTGACCTTTTGTCCAAAGGAGTCACTTCAGGGCAGTTGCTATTCATCTGCACCTCCACCTCCCCATCTGTAAAATGGGAAGAATTTCCTTCATGAAATGGTTTAAGGTCTGCCAATGACAGTGAGAAAGGTAGATCTTTCAGTAGCTGACAACAGTCATCCCATCACAGTACACAAGCAACTCTTTGAAAACATTAAGTTGTAATCATATCTTCCTGCAGGAAAAATAGCAGTTTTAAGGCAACCCTTTTTCATCTCAACTAAATTTGAATGGTGTTTTAACTTTAACTTAAGGGTTGGGCTCCATGGATGTCACCAAATTAATGAAGAACAGAATGTATTTTTCTAGAAAATGTTCTAGAAATATGCAGCATTGGATGAGATTTTTTTCAGAAACTGGACTGAAATGTCCCTGAGTCTATTGGGCCGAAACTGTTGGCTTTAGCAAATCAAATTAAGCATTTTTAGAAGTTACGAACACTAAATACTGGCTTTAAATAGGTTGTTTTAATCCACAAAAATCTGGATGCAAAGCTTCTTCCTTTCAGTGTTACTTGTTTACAGCTTTTCTCCCTTACATTTCTTCTGTTTGGTCTTTCCCAGATGTTTTTTGGGTTTGACACCCACTCCACCCCTCCCACCCCCAGACCAGACGCTTAAAATTTTTGCTATAAGGATAGTTCTGTGGAATTTGCTCATAGCATCCACTTTATTAGCTTGGCAATTTAATGAGAAATCAGTTGAAAACAAGTTCTGTATCTTAGCCTGGCATATAAACTGGTTGGTGCTACTCTACATCCCTGGTTTTTTTCCTGCCTAGAGAATTTCTAGAGTTTCAGAACTGTTGCAGCATTAATAGTGATTCGTTTTGGAGCCAATTATTATCTTTGTTTATGTGCCTGCTCAAATGTAATTAAGGCAGAAGGGAAAATGCACTCAAAAGACACACTTGTATTCTTGGAAATATGATAATGCTTATAAGAAATGACCAAAACTATTAACCTTAAATACTCCACATTTGTGAACAGATCTTTCATTACGTGTAGAAAGAAAAAGTTACCTTGACTAGTGAGAGTACTGGAATAGTTTATTTAATTGATACTTGCATGGGCTGAACTCTAAGCACAGAGTAAAAGCCTACAGGCTATGCAACACCAGCTTCAACCAAAGACTGATGTTTGCACATGTTTGCTCACTGGCAGTGGTTTGGGCGTAATGTGTGAAAGAAATGGCTGGAAACAAACTAAGTCTTGAATCAAGTCCCACTGCAAGCAAGGGCAGGACTGACCATAAACGTTTGGGAGCAGTTTTGGTGAGTGGTTCACAGGAAAGAGAACGTTCGTGAAATTAATCCCTTCCCCTTTTTTCCTTTCAGGAAATAGTAATCTAAACATTTGTGTTTAGAGAGTTTTGCATCTCTGAGTTCCAACTTGGTCCCTGTGAAATGTCTCCAAAATCACTAGATGATGGAGATGTTTCAAGCAGCGCTCGCTATCTTAATGTTTGCTGTCTGTTGACTTTGGTTGCTCTTAGCATAAATTTTTTTCTGGATGGAAATGTCTTGTGCGCTACTCTAAATACCGGTATAAGGATACTAAAGACAAGTTAAGGCAACAGGTCTAGCTGCTTCTGAATGCTTGATGGGGTACTGTAGCTTTCTCCACACACCAAATAGTAAAGCTGACCCCATATAGTTGGGTGCCTCCTGCAGCACGCCATCAAGAAAATGAGATGTTACATTGATGAACCTGTCTTCTCAAGCAGTTCTCCTAAGAAAAGCATGCCTCTCTGCAGGCATATCCTAGTCTGGAATAAGCAGCAGCATACGGAAGGTTGTTTACACCTCAACCTTTGAGACTCAAAAAAAAATAAATTATGTGGAAGTGGTAATTATTTGATCCCTGAAAAAAGGATGCATTATAACTGACTAGTTCAGTTCCGCCAAACTATTGAACTGTGTGGCTAATGTCCAAAATGTCCTGTTTCAACGTGCTGGCATCACTTGGGGTTACACTGCTGCCTTCTTTTTCCCTAGAGAGGTTTGTTAATTTTTTTTTTTTTTTTCACTCAAGAGTGTTGATGATTTAAGTAACAAATTATTTAACTCTTATTGGCAAAAGCAGCTGTCATGTATATTTGTGTGGTAGAGGCTGTGAATTTAATGGTCTCCCTATCTGTTTTTTTTTTAAAAGGGAAAAAAGAAAAGATCAAACCCCATCTCACAGCTGATGCAAGGCTCAGCACATCTCCCCTCCTCTTCTTTCTCCCCAGTAATCACATTATTCACTGGGATGGAAGAAAGAGTTGGTGTTAATTTCCTCCATTCCCACACCTTGCAACCCAGCGCAAGTTACTGCCATTTCTTGTCCTTCAGAGACCAATTATTGTAGGTGAAGCCAGACACAGAAGCAGCGTTGCTAGGGGTGGGAAATGGGGACCAGGGCTTTATGCAACTTTTCAAGACTGGCAAGATGCAAAAATCTGGATGGACCCTTTGTAAGCCTTGTAGAATGGAAACCTTGGGGCAGTTTGAAAATGGCATGTATGCTAGGAAACTGCTTGAGTCCAGTCTCACGTGTATGATGTCCTATAGATGTAAACTTAGGCGTATGAGGGGTGGTGTCTGGATGGGGCCCTGAGATGGCACAGCTTGTGCTATGCCCTCCAGGTTCTGATATGGCTTTGAAGAGGGATGCTAGGGAGGATTTGTGTAACACCAAGACCTCCAGGCTTCGTTCTTGTAGATCTTTAGGTCCTGCGGTATTCTTTCACATCCATAATAGGCTTTTAGCCCCATGACTTATATGGCAGACGCCTGTCTGTTCGGGTCCAAGCATCCTGGCTGGTGGCCCAACATGAGGTGGGGACCTTCCCTGACAGTCTGGGGTGCACGCTCCTCTTGCAGATACACAAGAGTCCGCTGCAAAACAAACTTGGGTCTTGCAGAAGCAACAGAGCAGAGTCTTCTGTGGTAAGATAACTCTGGTGTGAAAAGAGGAGTCAGTGAAACTCCTGATGAGGTTAGCACCAAAAATGTTTTTATCTTGATTGTATGCAAGTGAGTTTTTGCTAAGTACTTGACATAACGTGAGAAGACATTTGTTATTTCTCCGTTTTTTTCTGTCAGCAGCTCTCTTCCACTTTCAAAGCTGGATTAATGCTGCTTGTACTTGTAGATCAAATTTTACAGAAGGAAAATGCTGATATTGGAGGAGCCTGCCCTTTCCACTCCTCGCACCAGCCAAGATGGTCCATGCCATCCAGTCATAGTGCTCTGAGGCTCTGTTGGAGGTCCTGATCACATAACAGAACAAACCAGTGAAATAGCTTTGCTTTGTCCCAAGACTGAAATCCGTCAGAATCCAGGCGGTCATTGGTGTTAGTTATAGGTAATAAAAGATAGGCTTAAATAATTGCATTGACCTCAGTGTATTTAGGCTTCTGTTGGCACCAGAAGATGCTTATGCAGTGATGGAGTAGCTTGTATTCTTCCTCTCATGCCTCTGCCCCTCCTGTTTCCTCTGACTTAGAAAGAAAAAATGATCTATGCATGGTTTTAAAAAAATACCTAGAAAAGCAAAAATGGCTACCCTGGAGAAAGAATACAGGATGACACTATTTTTCTTGCTGCTTCTTCTTTTGTCTGTTTTTGTCTGTCTTTTCTCTTAGCTTAGACAGTGTGGGTGCCGCTTCCGCTGCCTGTAAACACGTTTTGGATTTTGCTCTCGTGTGTCTGTATCACAACTTCTTTCTTGAGAAAAGGTCTCTTTCTCAGCTTTGTTCGTGTAATTACAGTGCAGCACAGGACAGACTCGGAGAGAAGGACCGTAATTAGGATTTTTTTTAAAAAAAAACATTTCCTGTGCTGACTACTGATCTCCTACTAGTCCTGCCACTGCTGTCTCTTGAATAATACCTGCCTCCTTTCTGTACTTAATGCCATTGATGAGGCCAGCTGTCAGGAAGGCACAGTTTGCCTCCTTTTTTGCTGTGGAAAAAGCTTTTTTTTTTCCTGCTCCTTTCCCTGATGGCATTGTCAAACGAAGCTCACTGTAAAATGACAGTGCTGTGTGTTGCTGTAGCATTTTTCACCTCAAGCCTTAATGTTCTGTGCAAATATTCAGTATGAACTAGCTATGTTTTTATTTTTATTCATTTTCTGGAAGGGCAGACTCGTGTTTCTTAGGATTAAATTAGGGCTACTGATAACTTTCTCCAGTTTTTTTTTTCTTCAGCTACATCTTTGGAAACTTTAGATACAGTTCTCTTTCTGCACAGGTACTACTTTGGGGTGAGGGGTGTTGGGAAATGTGGTATTTAGATCCCTTGGAGAGTCCCAGTGTTAAAAAACTGTAGCAACAGTATCTACCTGAAAGTACTCCTTCCAGAAGAGATTTTCCATGTTGGCAGACAAACGATCATTGTAGTTTTTGCAGCAATTTCCAAGACAGTATGGTAGGCTTGCAGTGGAGTCTAGAACCAAGCCCTGTAAGTAGGTCTAAACAATTCCTTTTTCCAAATAGCTATGTTCCAGGTTTCTAGAATGACAAATCTGTGTAATGAGAAGAAAAATAGTGAGGTTTTCCTCAACTGTAATGTCTTTGGGACAAGTTGACATTTGGGATTTATAAAACTGGTATACCATTTCCCATATAATGATAAATTGTTTTAATGGGAAAGAAAAATTATTTTTAAAATACATTTTGATACAAGTTTTTTTCTTTACTGCTTTTTTTTAACGAGTCCTCCAGCTTGCTGGGGCTTCGTTTTAGATTCTTACTGCTCTGATTAATCTAACAAAAATAATCCTTTCTATTTACTTCTACTTTAATACACACTTTTGCTCTAGCAGTACATAGACCGAAAGGTCAAATAGGCGCTATTTCTCTGTGATTCCTTGTACAAAGTGTTTGGTTTTTCCAATCCAGTTTTTTGTTTTGTTTTGTTTTCATGAAGATATTAACCAGGATGCTGGAGTTGCCTATTACTTTCCAGGAAGACCAAAAAGATTCTCGCACCCCGTCAGGACACGTAGTCTAAGCTAACGAGAGAAGAGCTGTCTGGGGAATGGCTGGGAGCTCGGCGTGCTCTCTGCTCCGTTCACCTCCTGTCAATAGGGCCGACTCATGACTTGCCTGTCCCGGCACGTCCCGAAGCACGCCGTGCTGCTTGATAGCGTATGAAACTGCCAGGTGCGCTCAGACCAATGCTATCCTGGTATCCTAGGTGCTTTTTTTTGGCTCTGGCAATTACTGTCTTGTCTGGACAGTAAATAATGGTCTTTGGTGTAGCTTCCTGCATTTCTCAAAAGTCTGTAAAGACACAGTTGGAACCTCATCTTTGCTGATACTTTCCCTCGGTCTGATCAAATGACGTTCTGAGTGATTCAAATAACCAGAGAAATGAAGGGATGCCAGATCGCAATGGGAAGAAAGCCCAGTCTACAGTTAGGTAGAAGTGCATATTCCCCACCTTGGAGCAGGAAGGAAAACCATCTCTTCTGAAGTGTAAAACTTGATTAAACAAAAAGCTTTTTTCCTAACCCATTTTACTATTAATCACTCAAGTAAGACCGTGTAGGAGGGTCACTGTGCATTGATGTCCTATTCTGAGTCTTTGGTGATGATTTGTGGTATTTTTCCTTTACAGTGTCCTAGGGTCTGCTCAGTTGAGTTAGTTTGTTGTGTTTTTATTGTTGTATCATTTGGCATTCAAATACGTGCAGTCAGTGAAGCACTAGTCCATTTCCTCATTTGAATTATCCATGCAAAGTTGATCTGGTTTTGAAATGTCCTTTTACTCACTGGCTTGTTGGCTGTTTAGGGACAAGAAGATCTAATGGAACTGCAGTGTTGCTACTGAAGTTGTACCACAAGCTCTCCTTTTGTAGGCACCATCCACACTTTATTTGGGGAGAAAGCAGGAGGAGTTGGTCACCGAGTACAGATGTCTGTAGCACAAGGACTGCTATTAATGTGACAGCTTTTGAAATCTTGTTCTAATACAGTGTGGTTTTGTAAGGGCCTCGGAAACCGGTCATATTCTTGATATCCTCTGTTTTCACTGTGTAGCACATTTATAGCTGTGATTTTGGCCTTCTGTCTAGTCCTATGGGGTTTTTTCTTTACCACCTCTCTGAGGATGAGACTTGATACTTCTTGGCCTAGTGATGAACTCATCATCTTAAAACTGAGTGAAGCAGATACAAAAGGCACCACGTCAGGTCATGGTTTTGTCCCACTGGATAGCTGCCTTGCCAATACTACGCACAGTCTGCAGTCAGCTCTCTGTCAAAGATAAATTATCAAGATAATTGACCAGCCATTCAAAATTTTGGGGAGTTTTTCCACATCTGAGGGTGGGCATTTGATCAGGTTTGCTATTGGATTATTAGTTTGGGTTACCTTTTTTTTTGGTATTATGTATTGGATTATGTATTTTATGTATTCTTTGGATTACATCTCTCTAACTGCTTTACATGGGTCTGAGTCTGATTACCTTATTGGGCACTAAGTGTAAATTGCTTGAGTTGGGTGGATTTACTTCAGTTTTGCGTGACAAATCAGAATGTAAGTGGTATTTCTGCTGGTTTTAAAATTCAGCTGCAACAGGTAGAGATAACTGGTAGCCCTTCCATCTCTTCCCTTAAAATTTCTCCTTGCTGCCATCTCATCCCTCCAAGACCTAACAAAATACCATGGGATCTTTCAGCCCCTTCTTCTCACAAGTATGTGATTCTGTTCTGTTTGTCCTCTGTATTTGCCAAATACTTCGAGCTTGTCCAGGGAAACCAATGTGTTTGTATCATAAACGGGATGGCAGGAAGGAAACTCCATCACATCCACCTTCCTTTTGTATTTGCTCACATAATCTTATAGTTACTCAGGGCTTTGAAACAGCTCACATCTGCTGCTGAAAACAAGGTAAGTGCTTGCAGGCACCGAAATGTGCTTGTCTGCGTGGTGTCGATCCTGTCCCTCCCTGCCATGGGGGATGCATCGAGCAACCAGTCACTGTCTTGCAGTATTCCAAAATCGGTTGGACTACCCAGACCTGCTACATCTATTGAAACAGATGTGGTTGCGAACAATATGGGTAGTAGCAGGTAAACAGGTGCGAGTATCAGAGATTAGGAAAGCTGGTTTAAATTTAATAGCTGGACAGTTGGTTGGAGTTCAAAAAAATCCCAATGGAAATAATCTCTGCCGTGCAAACCAAATCTACACAGGGAAATGTTATGTAGGTAACAGTGGGCCTGATACAGCACAGCTATGCTCAGATTTTTTGTCAGAGAAGGGATTTTCTGGGGAGGTGGTGTGTCTGTGCTGCGGTCATGGCTGGGGACAGCGTTCCTGAGTGATGCTGGTGGGAGAGACGTGCCTATGAAAATAGCAAAGATGAAAGATGGCAAAATTTTTATTCCCTGAAGCTACTGAGAGCCCCCCACACTTTACATTTCACAAGGTCAAGGCTGTTAATCCCTGGGTGATTGCATGTATCGTTCCAAGGGTCAACCCCCTGCACTGTGGGCCTTCTCTCCTACAGGGATCTGATACGTTGCTTTGCTATCACTCCCCCCCCCCCCAAAAAAAAAAAAAAGCAGAGCTTGAAGCTTTGCTAGCTATAGTCGGGGTGTGCCATTTGCTGGCATGAGGTAATGCTGATACCTTCTTGTCCTTTGCATATATTCCATACTATACGAGGTGATAATGTGACTTTCCCTGTATAGGCCTGGCACCTCCTTTGCAGTTGCATCCCTACCGTCACCCACATCCTCGCCACCTGTGATTTGAATGAGTAATTCCTGACATTTGTTTTCGAGCAGGTGGCTCTGACACACCCTGACTCCTACATTCAAATTCAGGATGAACATACGCACAGGAAGGGACATGGACATCACCTCGTTTCATGGAGCCGAACAGGAACATCCCTCCATCAGGTAAAGGTACAAATGACACTGCGTGAACGTGTCTCATGTTGCAGCAGACTGGAGGGATACCTGCAAGTGAAAAGGTGGATCGCTATGGAAAGAGTAGGTCTTCCTCGATCTTTGTTTTTACATTAAAGACAGGTTCAGATCAAACCCCACATCAGACTCTTGACAAACTTCATGAAGTTTTGCCACCTGCCACAAAACAGCATCTGGGCTTGAAGTTCCTGAATATTCGTAATTTAAACCCTCTGTCTATGTCGCATGAATAGTAAAGGTATTCAGCAACTTTGGGCTGAAGTTGTGGGGGTTTTTTGGAACAATTCTGACTGAAACACTGCTGAGTCTTCTGAGCACTCAAGTAGGTGACCATACACTGTGCAGGAAAGCTGAGCTATTCCATAGCACAGAACCGCCCCATGACTGTGAGATGCTCTCAAATCTAACTTGAGATGTGCTGTTCTTAGAGCAAAATCTTACCCTGGAATAGAGTGACCCATGACTGACCCTTAAAGAAATTGTGTCTGTGCTGCAGACTCATAGAATAATATTGTTCAGAGATTGGAAAAGCTCATTAAATAATCTGATTTTTACAGATGCTGTTTGAGTCCTATGTGTGTTACAAGTAAACTGATTTTTAAATACCCTTCTGTTAGATGCTGTCCCATTTCTGTGATGAAGACTCCATTTCAAAGACCAGCTTCTGTGCACTGCTCTGGGTGTTCCCTTTCTGCCTGGAAGAGATGGCTGTTCCATGGCTTTTTGTCTACGCACTTGATTGCTCTTTCAGTGTAGAAGATGGATGTGGATCTGGTACTTCTGTATACACTGACGACTTCTTGGGGAATGTTGCATCTGAGCCACAAAGCAGGTGAGTACTGTGGTTTCTGACCCAGCCCCAAGATGAGGAGAGAAAACATAAGTTCTACTCATTCCACTTGGTGCCAGGACAGTTCCAGCTTGGCTCAACCAAAATCAGGAGCCTTAAATTAAGCCGCTTACTACTTTTGCAGACCAAAGGACTTCTTCAAAGCTAACTGGGTGGAGAGTCTTTCTGTCCCCAACAGATGAAGACATCAGCACATTAAGTACATGCCGTGAAACCCCACCTCAGCATGAAGGCACCTTTCTTGACCAGAGATGGGGTAAGCAAACACTGTGTGTGTATTCAGGCCAACCCAGAGAAATTATTTGTACAAAATAAAACAGCAGTGTTGCCTGTCCAATAAGGCAAAGCAAACTTTTTTTTTTTCCCCAGTTTTAAAGGATTTCTTAGCAGTCAGTACTAAATGCAGCTGATCCTTGCTGTTCAAAGCATGTGGTTAATCAGGGTGTTAGATCTGTTTTTGCTACAGGAGTCTGTTGCTTTAAACAACAGTCTGTTGTATCAGGTAAATTGGGTATTGGGTAAAAATACACCAGGAAACAAGATTTTTAAAGCTGCTCAGGAAGATAATCTGATGTTTGTTCAGCTTTGCATGGATTTGTGTGTCAGAGTTGATGGCTGCACGCATCAAGCCAGAAATGAGACTAGTTTTTTTGTTTCTTTTGCCTCATCATTTTATCGTTGGTAGAAATTGTAGGGTCAGAACTTTGAATATATCGGTGAAATTGTTTAGTTCCTTCATTTTTGCAAGGACAGAAACAAGGTGTATTTCCATCATGTAACGCAGCTGATTTCTGCCTCTTCTGGAACACAAAACACGCTCTGGTGCTGCAGGAGTCGTGAGCAAGTTTATTTGCTGAGTTAGCTGGAGCACTGAAAAGCAAACGGCAAGCCTTGTAGGCATTTCTGAAGTGTGTGTTTTCTGTAGTGACGTGGCCACTGCACGTAAGATGGAGTGCGACCAAACTCTTTGTCATCCTGGCAACATAGACCAAAAGCTTTGATTAAATTCTTAAGGACCTGATCTGGAAGAAAGGATGTCAGTTCTTTCTCCCGGTTTGTTTCTAAATATTTACAGGTAGGAAATGTACCACGAACCACTTATCACTTACAATTTCAGTTGTCTGTGTTGTAGGTGTGAATGAAGGTTTAACAACACACAGGACATTCGGTTATCCACAAGTATTTGAACTTGGGAAAAGAGCAGGCAGCTTCTCAAAATCAAGCGTGACAGATTTTTAAGCATCTGTCTCAGTTGTTTAAATACTGCATTCATAGTTCAGTAGAGTTTTTGATGGTGAGGTATGGCCCATCGGAACATTCATCCTACTCCAGGTTGCAAACCAATAGGATGTCAGCATCAACAAAAAATAAATAGAAGCAGTAGAAAAGCTCAAGTTACTGATATATATACAAATATATATAAAAATAAGTATATAAAAAAATACAGTCATATATTAATATCAGAATGGGCAAGTGATTTTCTCTGTTTGCTGTGCTTCTTTTGTCATGATAGAGCTGAACCTGCACGAGAAGGATGGATATGAGATGGGCAATCTCATATAGACACCTTGGAAGCAGAAAAACATTTACCACATATGAAGAAAATGTGAGTAACTGTAGAAAAACAGTGGGTTATTTAAACTGACAGGTTGAATATAGATAGGCTGGCATGTCAGTCATACACAGTGAGCTAGAATGTATTCTCGGTGGAAATAAGACTGAGAGGAAATGAGAAACGGTGAATTCAAATCTCTGTTTCTCCAAATGGTATCGCTTCCTATAAGAAGGCACAGATTTAAAAAGTTTCATGGTGCAGTATCTACGAAACCAATGCAATGTAAATGTCAGAAGTCATGACCTGCCAGGATACTACATGCACTTTTAGAACTACCTTGCTCCAAACTGAGCAGAGCGAGCTTATGTTTGTAGTCCTAGGTGTGCTAGGAGAGGAAGGCTCAGCAAGGCTTTTAACTTCACAGAAAGGATAAAAAAGTGCTATAAAGAACTGAGCAATGCTATGGCTCATGGCCTTAAATTAAATTTACTGGGAAGGAAGTGGCCGGCGTAAGTTGTACCAAAGCTGGCTAACTCAGTGGGCCTAAACATGCTTTCCTGAAGTCAACGGCAAAATACCCGCTGTCCTCAATGAGAACAGGTCTGAGTGTAGTAGTGTAACAAACATCCTCTGACGCAATGGGTGGATTTTTTTGCCACTAATCTAAACACTAGGTCTTTGATGGTATATTCTGGCTGTTAGGATTTTTTATGATATATTCTGGGTCCTGCATCTGACTTTGCGTAACAAGATTCTGTTCCCTCTAGTCGGTGTATCCCTACTCTTGCTGTAATCTGGAGTTTGCATGCTTGTAGGAGTGAAAATAATGTCCATTGTTCTAGTTTTTGTGGGTGTTTATGCTGTAATTCACTGACTTGATCTGCAGCAAACCTGTTTTTAACTGCACATCTAATGTGGGAGATTGTTCAAAAGGTAAGGTGTGTCTCGCTGATTAGCTGAGTTGAAGTCACCTGACCCTGAACAAATAGTTCCTGACCTGAATTTTATGTTAGCTTTATTTACTTAATATAGAAACGTTAAAATTGGGCTGCAGTGAACTGTGTCTTTAACCATTTCCTTTCGTGTATCATTTGTAGTTTTATGGAGGATCTAACTTCAGAGTCAGTGTTAAGCACAGAATCACGCTGGGGATTTAGTGATTTTGCTGTTAGGTCATTTTCCCCTCCGTGGATTCATCAGCTTCTGAGGTGCAGGATTCGGAGAAGCAGGTACATCCGAAGTTGTTACAACATGTAATGGAAGTGTGATGGGAGGGGTGGGGAAAGGAAGAAACTGAACTCACGGAGGTGTACCGTGGGCTGGTGATTCAGAGGTCCGCATGCCATCAGCTCTGGGCAGCAAGCTGCAGTTTGGAGGCAGTACACTTGCAGAACTGGAGTGCTGACTCTCCTGTTCATGCTGACTCCTGGCACGAGACGGCGGTGAAGTCAGGGCTGTATTTGCGCTGTCACGCGATGCGATTAGGGAAGATCTGCTCCGTCGGTGACTGCCGTCTGAACCAGCCGGTGTATATTAGAATTAAAACCGTCTCTGTATGGGCAGAGGTGGTGTCAATGCTACTTCTTTGCTCGATAGGTTCCTGATTACAGATTAAGCAGGTCTGAAGGGAAAGGGAACACTGTTTGTCCTAATAAAAAGATATAGTTTGTGGGCGGGAAAAAGAAAGCTATGTTAATGTTCAGAGGTTCTTTGCTGGACTGTGACAGCTGGAAAAGTGCGGCTGCTGCTAATTCTTGAAAGGTGTGGTAGGCAAATAGTATGTAAGCCATTCTTCTTTCTCTCCTGATCTTAGGTAACTGGCTTTGCTCTCAGTCTCCCTTTCTTTACCTATAACATGGGCTATAGCGTTTGGAAAAGTCAGTCTATCATTCCAGTAAAATACCGTGGTATTCTCAGCTATTACCTTTATTTAGACTATGGTCCTGTGGGTTTGTCCACGTAGCCCTTTGCAGGTTCATGAGAGTCTCGACCCTGATAACCTAACAGCCGTGTTGCAGCGCTAGGTCAGTGCACAACTTGACCAGATGACTTGGTCATCCTGTGGCCTGGTACCAGCCTCACTACACGTACCCGGCAGCTATGCTAAACTCACGTTCCAGCAGCACTGAGCACAAGGAACTGGTTCATGTCGGCCACCAAAACATCTTAAAATCTACAACCCAGCATGAATCAGGGCTGCACACTCACTAGGGCTGCACAGCTT
The DNA here is from genome assembly GCF_000690535.1 of Cariama cristata. Taxonomy (NCBI): domain Eukaryota; kingdom Metazoa; phylum Chordata; class Aves; order Cariamiformes; family Cariamidae; genus Cariama; species Cariama cristata. Next base: position 74,290 of record NW_009635322.1, read on the forward strand.
TGAAAGGCAGGGCTTCTGTTCAACTGCAAGTAGGGCTTTGTGATTGCACTCGTGATTAGATTAGGTCTTTGTGTGGGGTCTGTCTGTAAAACTTAAAATCTGGGGGCTGTTGGCATTTGCAAGTTTGTGCTGCTAAAATAAGCAGTCACATTTTGTGAAATAGCGTTACATGAGCGCTGCTGGACTGTTCATCTCTAGGGCTATGAGATAATGCAAGAAGATAGCATTATTGCTGTGGCCTTCATTGGCATTGCATTCAGGACCCTGCCACGCTCCATGAACGGATTAACTCCCAGAGCTTCCCAAAGCAGCTCAAAGTCTCACTTCATTTTAGAAATCCTCATTTTAAGAACAAAGGTCTGTGTAAGGATGAACTGTGAAGAGGGAAACAACGTGAAATGAAACTGCAGGCAAAAAGGACAAACATTGAACAGGGCTGCTGTACGGAGCCGTTAACACGGCTACCTTCCACAGCAACTAAGTGCCTGCCTCCACTTACCTGTCTGGGACACCGGAGCTGTTGCTGGGCCTGTCTGAATGTACCAGAGATTAGCAGGGTAGGAAAACACCTGCTTCCACTTAACTGATCTGAGAGGAAACAAAGGGCAAGAAAAGCGATGGCCTGAACAACACAGGATTGGATGAAAACTAATATGTAGCTTCAGATTGGCAGTTGGCAGCCATAACCCTCAATTTAAAGCAGCTGAGAGTCCCACCTCTTTAGATCTAAAATCTTGCTGCTATGAAGATGAAAGACTTTGTTCCATACACCATCCCCCCCCCTTTCTTTTTTCCCCTTTTCTTTTCACTCAGCTGTGTCCAAATGGGGAGTAGGCAGATGGGAGGTTCAGGCAAACCCAGATGCCAAGCTGCTGCACTTTATAATAGGCAGCGAGGAGTGGCAGACAGCTTAGCCAGAAGGAAAAGGCAGAAACTTTCCGATCATTGTTTAGGAGCTCAGTGACCCCCTTTAGTTTTACCTTAGAGGAAGATGGGGTTGGCTGGGACTCGCTGATGATCACAGTATAGGCTTCAGTGCAGATACGGGATTGAAATTCTGGTGATCGGAACGAAGGGAAGGTGGTACTTTCATTGACTTCAGTGAGGGCTGTTACTCAGCATTGCTGCAAGCAAGATCTCGAGGAAGGTTTTTTAAGTTGGATTCTCAAAAATTATGTGCCGAGGCCAACACCATTTAAAAGGTGAGCAAAAAGGCTAGACAATCACCATCTGAGGCTCGGTTTCATTGCCTGACTCTGAGCTGTGTTTCATTCAGAAATCACACTTAGCATCGTTTTAAGTACACTGTCATCAGGCTCTTTTTTTTTTTTCTTCTGTTTGCTTTGATTGGAACAGGAACAGTTCTTCTAGCTGTTAACAGAGATACCCAACACTGCAAACCAGGCCCCTTCAAAGGTGTTGTGTATTGATTAACGGGACAGCTGATGGCCTCTCCTGGGGCTCTCTTCAATGCCGTGTTGCTGTGGGTTTTGTGTGTGTGAGTGTAATATCTTTTGTTTGTTCACCAGCTTGTGTCCTGTGGAAGCATAACTTAAGTCTGGCAGATTGGATGGGTGGCCTTAAGTTAGAATGTTTGCAAAAAGGGGGGACAAAGAGAAGGTAAGGCTTGTAAGATTATAAAACTTTCTTTCCGTGTTCAAATAAACACAGATTAGTCCGACTTGCCTGCCCACCGCTTGTGTCATCTTCAGGGCAGTAAAGAAACAGCGCAACGTACCCGTGACCTTACACATTAACACTGGCAAAACATGTTTTAGCTGTGGAGTGTTTGATTGCATGCAAGCTATCCCTCCGGGTTATTGTACCTCTCCAAATGCTGCAAAGAGCAATATACGTCTTCCCCTCCTCCTTTGCTTGCTTAACTTGTTGAGACATGGAAGGTTACTCCTGCTATGACTCCTGTTCCTGACCTGACAGGTGGTGCCTTGAACTGAACTTTGCTCTCACAAACACAGTTGGGTTTCACGTATCAGCCTACCATTTAGCGGACTCGCCCATCCGCACCGAATTTAGTAATTCTGGCAATGTGTGCTGCTGCGATTGTCTCGGGTGGTGGGTTAAGGAGCGTTGTTGAGTGCAAGGGCTTGCTGCACAAACAAACGAGGGCCATAGGTTCCACACGTTTAATCTCATGCCTTTAACTCTTATAGATTGTGCAAGGAGTTGCGGAGGACAGGTAAGAAGATGAAAGAGGTTGAGGTGATGCAGGTAGTGATACCTAATGGCTGTAGGCCTCAGATGAAAGAAAGAAACACCTTTATGGATCAGCATGGATGTGACCCCTTACTGCAGAGCTGCACTAGAGCAAAGAATTGTGATATTGGATCAAAAGTCCAAGGGGTTTTGTAGCCTGTTTTGAAGAACTGCTCAATAGGAGCTTATTGAAAAAAGGTGAATGAGCTGCTATGAAGAATGGCTGTGAAATGATTTGTTGATAGGAGATGTTTATTTTCGACACAAGAAATGCTACATTTGTACTGTGCAGCAAGGAGTGTTTGCAACCTTTCTTTCTCTATCCAGTCAAAAGCCACGGGCATTCTCCTACAGCCATATTCAGTGTTTTCTTTTGATCATTTGTTTCCTACCAAGCTTTTGGCATCAGTCACATCCTGTGGGGTAGCTGTATGTTAACTGTGTCTGATTTTGGTGTTGTAGGTTTTTTTTTTTCTCTTCTTCACAGTTTCTCATCCCAGTTTTTAATACTTAGCTACTCTATGCTAGCCTGTCCCCTGGTTTTTTGTGAAAGTAGAATTAGCTACTTCATTAATTGCATCAGGACACAGTATTTAACAATACCAGTTCTTCTAACCCCAATCTGTTGTGTATTTGTATTTCTTCGGTTAAATCCAGCAGTTTTCGCCCAACTGCCATTTGAGAAAGTTTCCTATTCACTTCAGCTTATCTGCATTTACCTGAGGAAGGATTATTAATGTGGGGATTTGGATTGCTGTTGAGTGTTGATGGCCCAGATAGAGCTGAATTGTTTTGGTAATCAGAAAAATGAACATTTCAGTGGTAGGTATAATAAGTGACACATTAATCTGTTCAAAGATGGAAAATACATATAAGGTCTTCTCTGCTGTACTTCATGGAGCTTTATAAAGTGCAGAGCCAAATACAGCCTAAATACATCCTCGCAGTGTTCCATGAAAGAGATCTCAAACTTGATGTTCACAAATCATAAAGCCCTTGAGAAGTCTCACCTCTGTGAACACCAGAAAAAGATTTGTTTACTATTGCTGTATTGTAAGAGAAACTCAACTGCTCAGATCATTATAAGGCACCAGTAGGTATCGTATGGCTTAGTCCTCTGCTGCATTATATGTATCCCATGAAATGCTGCTGCTGCTTAATGTTCTTGCTCTGTAAATTATTTCTTGAAATCTTGGGTACTTCGGAGTCCAGCTAGCACATTACTATTTCTAATCTAAAGAGGTGGTTCAGAGTTCAACAATTTTGGAAGAATAGAAATGAAAATTGTTTTTAATTTCACAATCTTGTATGGCAGTATAATCCACTGGCTGTCAATAGAAGTACTGACTGAAATAGAGTAGGAAGCTATGAGAAACTAAAGTATTAGGCTGGAACGTAATAGCTTAGTTATTCTGTCTCTGCTACAGATTTTTCTATATGATCTTTCTATATGATCACTTCAACTCTCTTAACCGCTCCTGTTTGGTTCCTCAAATATAAAACAATGTACTTATTCTTTATAGATGTTTTCAAGCTAACATCATGACTTTTGTAAGGTACATAGACACTGTGCTGTCGGGCTGAAAAATACGCAGACAGTAAGCTGAAACTTTTCACAATGATGGATCAGCGGTCAGTCACATTACCATATATGAGATTTTCAGGTGGCAGCTTTAGAGACATCAGAGAACTTTGTAGACAAAATTGTCATAACTCTGTCGATACAGACACCAGATGAGTCTTCCTGATCTGTGCCTTACAGTGTTCAAAACATGGGCTGCTTGGTTCTTGGCTTGAAACAAGGCACAATAGCCACATAGAGATGGCATTGGTATGGTAGAGAAGTGTTTAGGATTATCATCAAACAAGTATGTTGTGTAAATATGCTGTCTTTGCAATCAAATGGCTCCTGTGTATTAACCCAGGACAGGGTGCAGTTATTGCGGATAATTAACTATTTTTTTGTTCCCGACAACAGGGAGGCTCACTTGCAGTCATTTCATGAGTCTTCTTCTGAGGAAAGCTATGATTGCCTTATTCTGTGACAGTAATCCAGTTGTTTGTGTGTTGTCCCTCAAGGCCAGCTAGAATGTGATAAATGAACAGAGAGTAGAAAAGTGCAGTTGTGAGGAAATGGGGTTTGGTTGGAAGAGTTCTTAGGGATCCTTAGACTGCTACTCTGTGGATTATAATTACTGTTGCTCAAACTTAGGGGTGGCTTGAATAGAAGACAGAAAAATGTCAGAATAAGGGTGGCTCCAGGCAGGTGCCTGTACAACAGGCACGATGGAGATGGTGACCCATGGTGGTTTATGAAAGGAGGTGGTGACTTATGCAGTAGAGAAGGGGAAAAATGTGAATTTGTTTTGGCCAGCCTCGGGGAGATCAGGGATCCAGGTTTTGTTCAGCCAGGCAGAGGGAGGTCAGGAACAGATGTAGGCCTCAGAGAGTGGTTGGATCAGAATGTAATTCATGTAGCTAAGCCATGTTCTGGCCATTTAGTGATGCAAGAGAAAATAGATCTGCTTGTGCGTCACTAAGTATTGTTGATTGGTTGGATTGTCTGACTATTCATGAACTGTCTCAAAATTTTTAGCAATAGGTGCCTCGGAAGGAGAACGGGAGGGTGATTTCTAATAGATCAAAGCTGCTGGTGTCCAAACAGGTTAAAATCTCAAATAAATGCCCTAAGTGTCCAGATGGCCTGGCATAATATGGATGTAGGCTGTATCTATATTGCAATACAGGACGGTGTTGCAGCATATGCCAACAACAGACTTGCGCTGGTTTTATTCATTTGGGTGTTGAATCGCTGTCAAGACAGCTGAAAATATCAGTGAGACCTAATCTTTTAAGAAATGTAGGACGCTGGCACCAGGATTTTACCACCTATGTTCTGGCCAACGTCACTGTAGCATCACACCTACAAACAACAGTTTAGATGTGCCTCCACGGACTTCTGTCAGATCTCCCACTTGCAGTGCATGTATCCCAGAGGGGTATATTTTTAGGAGGTTGGTAGTTTTCTATAGCTTATAGGTGCTAACTATGCCTGCCAAGGCACAGGACACAGAAATCCTGTATTTGGAAAGCTATTTATTACCTTTATCTTTGAAATTATTTTGGGGGTACACAAATGCAGATTCGGTTATATCTGGCATAATTCTCTTCTCCAAAATAGTGTGGGCTAGACTTGTCCCAGGCAAAAGTTTGTGGCTTGAAGCTACAGCTCTAGCAAGTTGGAGATGAAAAGGAACAAGCCAGCTTGCTCAGAAGCACGGCTGACAGTATAGTCAAACTGCAAACTGTGTAATACCTTTGCAGGAGAGATCAGTCTTTTGCAACTAAAGGTTTCCAAGGTTTCTCTTGAGTTAGTTAGGAGGAGAAGTTGTGTCTTAGGAGAATTCTTCTGCCAGTTGGGCTAATTAACACGATAATTTGATGTTTCATTAGCTACATCTTTCATGGGAAATACGAGTGCATTTCCTTCATAACAAGGAGAAAACATTTTACTTGTTTTTCTTTTTTCATGACACTGATGAGAAATTTTCTGAAAACTCCTTGAAAGGAGATGAAAACAGTATTTAGAAAGCCACAGTTTTAATTTTGCTTTCTTTTATTAAATGCTCTGTTACTAAGCATGCTTAGAACTGAGCATCATTTCTGTCTGAACCCCTTTTCCACATCCTTCAATACTTTCAAAACTAGGCTATGTCACTGAAGAGATTCCACTTGTCAACATGCAAGAAGCGTTTTGTACAGGGAAAGA
>NW_009635322.1:80303-81075 GCF_000690535.1 Cariama cristata
AAGTGTGGCTCATGCTCGCGCATGATGTAGCCAAAATAGGGACTTTTTTTTTTGTGTCTTCCCATATATCCACATCAAAAAATAGAATTTCTACCTGACGAATCTAGGAGTAAATACCACAAAGGTCTGGGCTGAAGTGTCCTGTAATCATTGTAATCTCAATCATGGTGCCCGTGAATGGACATAGGAATCCAGTTGTAGGCCTCTGCTCTTATTAACTTGTATATTGGGAAACCTGAGTTCTGGTTGGACTTTTTTTAGTTTCTGAAACTATTTTGCATGTCAAGACTAGATGGTGATGGTATTCAAGCTTCTGCTAAGTTTTTGAAAAAAATCAGCTGTTGTGAATTTACGAGCGAAATTGTATGGATGTCCTTCAGCAAGTCCTTGCCTCTGTCTGTTTGTGCCTTAGATTATCTCTGTATATGTTTCATCTTTTATTTGGAAAAGTGATCATCAACCCATTGATGTCTCTGCTATTCTATTGCAGGTTTGATGACCTAAGAGCGTTCCAGTTAAATAATCTAATCTCTGATTCAACGGCAGTCATATTCTGATTGGCTGAACAACGAGTTGGCTTTTAAAATATCATCTCAGCAGTATGGTAGTCATGGCAGTCCGTTTGCGATAGAGGAGTGTCTGAAAGTTGATTTTAAAGTGAGGAAACTTGAACTCTCGGTTGCCGGTAGACCTCTGCTCTTAAGCAAATCTTAAGGGTGTAGAGCAGGAGCGTGAGATAGACCGCGGAACGGCAGTATCAAATCTGAATCTG
>NW_009635323.1:0-8555 GCF_000690535.1 Cariama cristata
ATTTATTACATATATATATATATATGTATCTATCTTTGATCCATTTTCCCACTGCAACACTAAAAGCTTTTTCTTACTCCAATCCTGTACCAAATACTGATAATGGCTCTAACTTTCTTAATCTCAAACATATTCAAAAGTAAGATTACCTCAAAATGAACTGCTGAGACTAGACAACCTAAGAAGTCCATCTATCTCTATTTCATCTTGCATATAATTCAGTTATATATTGTACAGTCCCTAAGGAAAAAAGAAACATAGGAAAATAACTCAGAGGGGCCATCAGCCATGAAAGTGTTGTTTATATTCAAGCAGTATGGTTTATTCTCAGAATGTAAAAAGGTGACATACCCGTAATATCGGCCTGAGTGAATCGGTGCTGTGTAAATGCCTTGGATGAGCATTACTACCAATTACACTTGTACTAGCCTGTTCCAGGGAAAAGGCTTTATTGTAATCCTGCAGCATACTGCAAGTTTCAGAAAGAATTTTGGGAAATCAAACATACAAAATTTGTCCCTCTTTCGGAGAAGGCGGCAGGAAGGGAAAAAAGAGACCAAAAAAAGTCTGATATTTATTACACCAGAACATTTACAATGGTACATAAAAAGACTGTAGAAGGCATTTATTCTAATAGCCTTGGATGTTCAATCCGTGTAATTGTCCAGTCTGGTTTTGCTCCTTCTGTAAATTCCCTTTGGAACCTGGAAAGGAAAGACAGTAAGTGAAGAGTTGTTAAAATCTACCTGACCCTTAAATAGCAACAGGAAATCATGAAGAAATATTTTCCTTCAAAGTTATTCCTGTAAAAGCTCCTTAGACTCTGATGCTTATGCCCGAAAATGGAACATCAAAATTAATTCTATAGTAAGAAACAAAGTGCACTGACTTCAGAGTGTTTTAGTTCAGATCAGGACAGGATAAAGCACCAACAGTAAAGACCCTGATAGCAAGAAACCACTCAGTTTTCATAGCAGTAGCTATCAATACTGCTTTGCAGCAGATCTTCATCTCTGAATAAAGGGTTTCATTTAATAGGATGGTAACTGCATTATAAAGAGAAATCACATGCTATGCATTCTACCTCAAAATTTTCATTTTTACTGAACTATACTTTAAATTTAAAGTAATGTATTTCCAGAAATACATCAAAGATCAAGCTAACAGCTAATACTGAAACTCCCTGAAAGAATATTCCAGTTGTTGATAGGAAAATGAAAACATCCACCCTTATTTTCAAAGAGCCTTCCTTTTGTAGTGATTAACGCCTTCGTCTCTGAGCATGTCAGTTTTGACTGCTTGTAATCTAAAGATAACTCTGAGCTTCAAGCTGAATATTTATGCTACCAAGTAACCTGCACGTTGTGGACAAGAGCAGTATAACTTCATTACTTTGCAATTACATTACATTTCCACTCCTGGAAACTGTCTTCTCCAGACACCCAAATACTTAACACTAGGCTTACAAGACCTGTAGTATCTTTGCACACTTGAATTTAGGTTAGCACTGTGAACAGCAGAAGGAACGCATACTTGCAAATATCTCTCTGCTGGGGATTAGGAAGGTATTTAGAGCTTTAAGGGAAGGCTCTTGAGGTTAATGGAGCCTCAGAAGCCTTCAACTCTATGGAAGATGCCAAATTCAGCTAAGGGATGGATCCACAAAAATGCCACCAGGCAAAAAGCAGTGGTGTCCTCAAAGTGCTTCCTTTGTTTCAGAGTTCCTCATCAACTAGACCCCATAGTCTCTCCATTTCAAACGTGGGTGTAGCAGTCATCGATTGTATTGCATTTCTCACACAAAAATCCTCACTTCTCCCAACTTCTGAGAAAGTTATTTTCAGTACATTTTGCCAACTGTGCAGGTATTTCTGCACTGCTCTGACATCAGTACACTAACACAGACATTATTTACAAGCATCCTTATGAAAATCCATCTACCTAATGTGTGCTTTGAGGGCTTGGATTATATTTGAGTGGCATGAATTATCTGAACACCAGGCGATCCTTGCTTTGTTCTGCATTTCTGCAGAAAGTGTTTAGCTAAATAATTTCCTCTTTTATGAGCTACTTTTTCAGCTAATTGCAGTTCTGACTTTCGTGCAGGAAGTGAAAAGTCAACAACACCACACTTGACTGCTTGGCTTGACTGCATTGCTGTTAGCTGTGCTACAAGAAATGGGAAACAAGAACTGATATTGGCCTATGTCCTGAAAGCTGCAGGAGCAGTATAGGAAAGGATCAGAAACCTCATTCAATGCTCCAACTATTGCTCTTCCTGATAGAGGAGTTCCCATTAATGCCAACTCAGAAGCAAGGTAGTAACATAATGACTTTAAGGAGTATTTAAAAAATTTGGCCCTAGCATGAAAACTGGAAAGCTGGACGAGAACTAACTTAGAATCAAAGTCAATTAAAACATATCGAGTTCTGCACTGGCACATTGTGAATGCTTTCAGTTCCCAAACTGCTTTTATACAGCTAGCGCATGTACACACAGAAAAAAAAAAAAAAAAAAAAAGAGAGACAAGTAAACTTACTCATAGTTTGCTGTTAAAAGATGTCTTTTTTCTTTTGTGCTTTCATCTCCAAACACAATCTGGAAAACTTTGGTTTCACCTGGCACTTCATCAGGTAGGTTAGCATCATTCAGATACCAGAAACGCATCAGGATGCTAACAAATTTTCTTCCTGTTGGAAATAAATCAAAGCGTAAGGTAGATCTCATGTTTCTCATTGGTCAAATACTCCTATTTGCTACCTAGCAAATATTCTAGTGAGACCCTGGAAGGGCAGCTGACTTCAGACATAAAGAATGCATGACAGAATAATGAATGATAAAGCTATTTAAAGGCATATTCATGCTGTTTAGCAACAATAAAAGTACACTCTGTAGGAAGTGATCATCCCCCTGTACTTGGCACCGGTGAGGCCACACCTCGACTAGTGTCCAGTTCTGAGCCCTGCATTTCAAGAAAGATGTTGAGGTGCTGCAGCGAGTCCAGAGAAGGGCAATGAAGCTGGTGAAGGGTCGGGAGCACAAGTCTGATGGGGAGCAGCTGAGGGAGCTGGGGTTGCCTAGCCTGGAGAAGAGGAGGCTGAGGGGAGACCTGATCACTCTCTACAACTACCTGAAAGGAGCGTGTAGCGAGGTGGGGGTCAGCCTCTTCTCCCAGGCAACTTGTGACAGGACAAGAGGGCATAGTCTGCGACTGTGCCAGGGGAAGTTCAGGCTAGAAATGAGGAGGCCTTTCTTCACAGAAAGGGTCGTTAGGCATTGGAATGGGCTGCCCAGGGAGGTGGTGGAGTCACCATCCCTGGGGGTCTTTAAGAAAAGACTGGACGTGGCATTTAGTGCCATGGTCTAGTTGACATGGCGGTGTTAGAGCAAAGGTTGGACTCGATGATCCCGGAGGTCTCTTCCAATCAAATTGATTCTCTGATTCTGTAAAGGTATGTATTTTATCATGAGTGTTGCAAGAATTGTACATAATCAAAGCATATGGAAAAAAGATAGTTAGCACAAGGTCCAAAGCCAACTATTGATACTACAAAAGTATGTAGAGTAGTTGAAACTCAGGAGCAACCTAAGAGGAAGAAAACCCATCCGTATCTCCCAAAAGAGGAAAAAAGCTCACTGGGTCTGACAATTTGAAATGCTCACTGGAACACCCATGGTTAGACTATAAACCATCTCAACTGTGTCTGATAGTGAACTGAACACATAATGCTGGTATTCACCTGGAAGAAAAACTCATTTGAGCTCATCACTAGCTTAAAAAAAGCCAAACAACATAATGAAGGACTCCCAGAACAAAGTATATTTCATGAAAACACAATAGAAGTGAAGACAGCAAAATCTATTTCATTATCCAGCCTTCACTGTTCTTCTTGGAAGATATATTTTCGTTGCTGAGGCAAACAGTTTTCTGCATATAGTAGAATAATTGTTTTTGAGTGGTCTGAAATTACAAAAGAGGAGGAATAAGCAAAACCTAAACAGAAGTCAAAACAGTACCATGATTTATTAAGAATAATCTCTCAGATCTAAAAGGAAATCAAGGAATTATATACATATTAACTATGAACAGAAAAACAAGGAGAAACAGTATTCAAAAAAACACATCTGTAAGAAGAATCCCTGCTTAGTAGCAAAACCAGGAAATAAGACTGTCCATTGCTGAAATGTTTTAGAATTCTAAACGTACCATCATCATCATAGTAAATGCGAACATCTCCTTCTGTTGTGTACATGATTGCATCAATGTCAGCTGCTAAAGCATCCCTGTGGTTGTCAGGGAGCAAAGAAATCTTTTCCTTCAGCACCTGAAGCACCTAAATTCAGAAAAACTGTCACTTAGCTTTTCATTAGGAAATTGAAGTAATAATCTTTTCTACTGCAGTTAATAAAATGAGCTATATCCCTGAAACGTTTGTATAACATACACCATTGCAGAAGTGAAAAAGCACTGGGAAGTTTGGTCACTCCCAAATTCAACCCTAATTCAGTGATATTAAAGAAGATCCATTTACTGCTCAAACTAATGAAAACCAAGTATTTTAAAAAATGTTTATAAAAGGTACTGTCAAAACAGAAGTTGCAAAGCAAAGCATGTAAGCCCAGAAAATACCAGTTCAGCTTGCTTCCACAATCATAATTACACTCTGCCGGCTCACTGCTGATTTCTCACTATGTGTATATTCCTTAGCTTCTGATTCAATTATTTCTTAGTTATCTTTCACAGGTTTCTTTGAAAATCAGTTCCATTACCACTACGTTTATCTTTGCCATTTTGTGATCCGCATTCCCATTAGAAAAAGTTTAAACACTTGCAAAGTGGAAAAGACTGAAAAATCATTGCTCTGGGACTTAAGTTCCCATTCACATTCATATCCATAGTATTTGAGTATCCTAAGACCTACACAGCTGTGTTAAGTAGAAGAAGGGTGTGGTGCACGAACTGAACAGAGGCATCACCTCAAACACCGCATGAGAAAGACAGTCACAAGGAAGGATGAAGCTGTGCAGCACTTATTTTTAACTCACACTGCCATTTTTGAATAACAAACAAATCCAGAGGTCACACAGAAGCAAGAGGCGATCTTCAGTAGAAGACATCGTTTTCTAGTACATTTTGCAGGTACAAAGTTCACTGGCCAAAGCAACAACAAAGTAGTGTCGTATCACAGCCTCATCCACTACATCCTGTGGCTACCTGAGGTCTCTGGATCAATGTTAACCTGATCACCTGAAGAATTTAAGGTGAGCAGAGGAAGAAGAGATGCTCTTTCAAAGCAACCATAAGAAAACAAACTCACATTTTATTGCTATCTCTGCTCAGAGAGAGGAGCAACACTGTCCAGGGGGGATGAACTAGAACAGCATCAAAATTTTTGCTGCAAAGGCATGGATGGCAATAGGGCAGGCCAAGCTGACATCCAGTAACAAGGCAAACATAGACCTGAAGTATCTCCTCCACTTGACTCTGATGCATCTGCTACCTCCGTCCCCTGGGAAGGCCAAGACAACTTCAGCACTTAAAAATTAATAAAAACACAGAACATAGAGCACCAATGTTTAAATAGTCAGGTCAGTCATATCCCTGAGACCACGACACAAGACTGAGGCCTTCCAGACAAAACCAGTAATTGGCTGTAAGATCTGCTCGGGAGTGGGAATGTATTAGTGCAGCAGGGATGAGCACAAACCAGTTCCTTTCTTCATCTGAATTCTGGTGCACAGACCAAAAATGTCAGCTATCTGCCTACACCAACAGAAGTATGCAATTCCGCCTGCCATCCAGAACCCACTGCCCTTTCAATCCTTTCTGGTACACCAGTAATCATTTTGGCAATTGGTCCTTATGCTCAATGGCAAGAATATTTTCTTTTTTTAAATAGAGTAATTTTAAATTGTTTCATGCCTTGAAATTAAACATCAAAAAGCTGCAGGACAAACAATCGCCCTGTTCTGTGTTATGCTGTTTTTCCCAAACTAAACCAAACTGGCAGTATTTGTAGATAATGACAGGCTGAACGCATGTCGCTTCATAATGGAAAATCAATTGCTAGAATAAGAGATGGAAAGCATTTACCTCTGCTGACACAAGTTCATCCAGCAGGTCAAGTTTACGCTGAGACAGCAGCTTTGAAACAACAGAAAAGGCCTACCAAAAAAAGAAAGGGAAAAAAAAAGAGAAATACATGAACAAACAACACTAGATTGACTTATTTTTCAGACAAATCCATAAATCCATCATTATGTGACAAGCTACCCAAATATTCCATGATTTAAGATTTTAATGTTTGCAGAGTGTATCACTATTGAAACAGAAGCCCTCCAGCATTAAAAAAGTGATTCCATGAACTGATAAAAACATGAGGTTTCTCTTCAGTCTCTCACTTAAAGCATTGTCCTGGTTTGGCTAAAACAGGACCATTTCTCATTTTAGTAGATTTTTCTTTCAGTTAAGTTTCTTCTAAGTAACTGCACTTTCTGAAGTTAGCTACATGTTTTTCAGACAGTGTCTTGCTTTCAGAATTGATAACTCTTGATGTTTATAGTCGTTACTAGAATAACGGTAGGATTAGCATGCAGACAGGCTCCTGTTTATACTTATTTCTGTGCGAACCAAGGTCACTTTTGCTGTTTTATGTTCCACAACCGAAAAGACGCAACAGGGTTGCACCTGTAGCAAAGTGCGGATGGGACAGGTGACCAAAAACTGACCAAAGAGGTATTCCTTCCCATCCACGTCATACCCAGTATAAAGCTAAGGGATGACGGGGGAGAGCCCTTCTTTCGTGGCCAGCATCCCTGTGGGGCCCTGCTCATTCTCCTGCCTCTGATCCTGACCCATGCATTCCTGAATCCGGTTCCTGTCGGTGCGGAGGCCGGGAATTGATAACTCTTGATGTTTATAGTCGTTACTAGAATAACGGTAGGATTAGCATGCAGACAGGCTCGTGTTTATACTTATTTCTGTGCGAACCAAGGTCACTTTTGCTGTTTTATGTTCCACAACCGAAAAGACGCAACAGGGTTGCACCTGTAGCAAAGTGCGGATGGGACAGGTGACCAAAAACTGACCAAAGAGGTATTCCTTCCCATCCACGTCATACCCAGTATAAAGCTAAGGGATGACGGGGGAGAGCCCTTCTTTCGTGGCCAGCATCCCTGTGGGGCCCTGCTCATTCTCCTGCCTCTGATCCTGACCCATGCATTCCTGAATCCGGTTCCTGTCGGTGCGGAGGCCGGTCCAGGACGTCCCTGCCCTGCTGCGGCAACCGTGTGAGCCGCCTTGGCTTGCAACTCCCTGACCATCACTGGGAAACTCAATATTAGTTTTGTGTATTTCTTTTTAACCTCTGTTATTAGTAGTATTGGTATTAATGTATTATACTGTTTTCCATTTTTATTGTTTTATTAAAGTAGTTTTAATTTTCCACCCTGTAAGGCGCTCTCCCTTTTCTCCCTTCCCTCCCCTGCTGGGGAAGGAAGGAGTTAATAGAGTTGTCTGCCAGCTGCTGTAGGTGCCGGCCCAGCCTCACAGGGTGACAAGCACCAAACCTTTTGATAACAGGCAAGTGAATGCACAGCTTACTAAAACCCAAAAAGAATTACAGTAATCTATATAAGTTGTTTTTACTCTCTTTTTGATAATTCAAACAGTCTATGTCTTTCCCTCTAAATATTTTGTTCCCCTGCCCCTTTTCCCAGCTCGTCTCCTGGTTTCAGTCAAAACAGAACCTCCAGTTTATAAAATTTCTTTATAAATGTAGTTTAGTCTTTGAACTTCAGGAAACTCAACTCCCCTTTTCACCTCAATTTTGCAGGTACATTTACATACAAGAATACCTCTACATATTCAAATAGTGTACCTATGAAATGCCGACAGCGTTTAGGACTCTACAGCAAGTAAAAACAAACAAAAACAACCAGCGCAAGGTAAAACAGGTGGTTCTGCACACATGGCAACTAATTCGGCGTAGGGTTTTTTTGTCTCTTGATTTGATCTTAAGCATTTTAACATTTTGTCTTCTACCACCTGGTGGTGTTTTGAGCTGGTTTTTTGTTTGTTTTTTAAAATTAAATACAATAACCAAAGTTTCACAGGTAACTCTGTAATTTTTATGTGATAAACTTTGAGATCACTACCTCTTTGACACATTCTGTTGACAAAGCTTACTGGGTTCAAAAATCTGGAGGAACAAATACATGCACCAGCTCTATACCTGCCTAAGCTTTGTCATTTTAGGAAAACCAGCTAAGAGGCCATTCCCGTAAAGTCTCTAAAACATCTGGAAGCACCTTCTTTCACACTTCTTTGGGGGATGGCTAAACCAGCTCATTTTAATTCTGGAATCTGGGAAAGGAAAACAAGATAAGCCTGAAGAAAAGCGCACCTCCAATTATTTTCACTTCTTCCAGAAGCGAGGTACTTGGAGCCATAAGTGAGGAACTCCACCTATTTTACACACGAGAGAACACGGGTACTACTATATGCGCATGTGAAATTCAGCCCGGGCACCGGCAGCCCCCTCGGGGCCGCCCT
>NW_009635324.1:0-778 GCF_000690535.1 Cariama cristata
GGGGGGGGTGGGGAGGTGTCTGGCTGTTTGGAAATGTTTGGGACTAATGGGACTGGGTTCTTCTGTGTGTTTGATCATTTTTGGAAGTTTAGGGGGTTTTGATTTCATAGATAGCCATAAGAACTAGGATACTTTTTGTAGTGAAAACTGGAAGTCTTTGTAGACATGCAAGTTCAGTTGTTCATGAGAAAAAAGGCTAGCACAGCTTTGTGCTAAAACTTGAGTTGTTGACATCCCTGTGGATAATCTGGTTTTCATTATTTGGAAGATTGTTAGAATTTGGCCTGAAAATGGAAGCATTAAGGTATAAATCACTGGAATGCTCTCTGTGGCTTACAGAAAACTCACGAAGGGGAAAAAAAAAACATTCGTGAAGAATTCAGTGAATTAGCTTGCTTATACTGCTCTGTTTATTTTGAAAAGATTTTTCAGTGAAAAGGAGAGATAATTTTGTGTTTACCACTTGCAGTGGTCTGTCTTGGAAGCCTGTAGGATTTTCCCATAAGGTTTGGTCATGTAAAAGGTAAATGTTTTCTTAACACTTAGTAAGACTGACGTAGAGACCGAGCCTGGGGTTATGTTGATCACACGAGGACTATCCTTTCTTCAGAAGAATTTTACCTTCTGTCTGTTATTTTATACCCTGACACACACTTTTCCCTTTTTCAAGGGGGGAAGGTCCACCTCTGAGTTGGATGAGAATCTGTAACTTTGTTCAGTCATGTGTACATCCAAAGCTTTTGAGAGAATTCAGATGAGTCTGCTAGGCATCAGTTCA
>NW_009635324.1:809-39053 GCF_000690535.1 Cariama cristata
GTTAAATGCATCTGTAACTTGAAGGCGATGAGTAGCTGCAATGGATAGAGTCCTCGCCCTGTTGAAATCAATAAGCTAATTACTTCAGTGGGGATTTCACGCGCTGGCTCTAATGGGACAAGCTGTAAGCTCGTTGTATCTGAGTGTGAGAAAAAAAACCATTTTTTCTTTCTTGTTTTTTAATCACCATGGTACCTTCCACGGTCACTGCCGCTTCATGCTCCTTTGCTCCCAGTTCCAGATCTGCTTACTAAGGTGTGTCACTGCTAGAGGGGCTGGGGATGCACCAGACAAATCCCACCTCATCTGACGCGTCCGCTCCCTACACATCCAAGGCATACATACCTCCCCTATCCCCAGCTGGAGCATTTCTGGTTTATTGGCTAATTCTGAGATTTGGTGGGACTCTCGGAGGATTAGTCTATTGCATTTTGTACTGGTTGCTCTGTAGTAAGTAATACCACACCAACTCAGAGCAGGGTTGTTAATGAAGATACTTCTGGGTCAGAAGCGGTGCAAGAGGGCCATTTGATGCCTCGCACGGCGTAATTGCAGACAATCCAAATAAAACCTGTAGCACTAATTCGATATTTGAACAATATTGTCCTAGAAAGATAAACTCTCATTCTAATCTTAATGTGCCTCTTTAAGGGACAGAAACAAACTTTGGCGTATATAAGTGAGTTATTAAAAGTTAAAGGAAATGATTAATTCACAGGACAGCCACAAGTTCCTTTGGGATTTATAACCACAACTAGATAGAAATTCCACAGTTAATATAATCTGTAGAAATTCAATGACGTTTTTGCAATGATTTTTCTCTATTTAAAAAAGAAAAGAAGTTGTGGTGTTTACTTTCAGAATCACTTCCGCTATCATAAAAACATTTCTTTTTTTTTTCCCTGTAATGAATTATTTTTCTAAAACACAAGGTTTCTACCGGGACTTACTCCATACGTAAGGATTTAGTATGGGATGGAGAGGCACTGATACCACAAACTGGGCAGGCAGGTTTCATCATCGCGTCTCCCTCTGTGGGCTCATCCACACAGATAAGAGATTTTTACTGCTGTCATTAAATGGAGTTATTCCTTTTGCTCACAAGGGAGGCTTGGTTTAATACGGACTGTTCCAGCTTCTCTTTCTTTATTGAGGCCCGTGGTACAGTTTGGCACAAGCACAAGAGGTACTAAGGATCTACAGCTATTGTTGAAACATCTGTTCATCAGCCAAGACGCAGTGAACCTGATTTTTAGGTGCCTTGTGGACTTGCTACACCGCTATTGAAGCGTAAAGGGACTGTGCAAACTATTTCTGCTCCAATCCTTCGTACAGCCTGTGGTCAAGATGATCTAATGAAGGTATAATTAGGGTACTGCTGCCCTGTAGCTATTTCCAGCTGCTGAGCAGCCCACAGGGCACCAGTGTTAGTAAACTAGGAATAACGTATAAAATGCAGTCCCAAACGTGCATGCTTATGCTATCACATTAGCTGCAGTTTTGGTCTCTGGTACTATGTACGGCTTGTTCCATTAACGCCCATGCGTTTCACTTTTTCCTTCCAACAGCAGGGTAAGAGAGGGCCTGGATGTAAGGAGAGCCCCTTCCCTTCCCTTTTCCCTTCCCTTTTCCCTTCCCTTTTCCCTTCCCTTTTCCCTTCCCTTTTCCCTTCCCTTTTCCCTTCCCTTTTCCCTTCCCTTTTCCCTTCCCTTTTCCCTTCCCTTTTCCCTCCCCTCCCCACTGGTGCTCCCTCTTCCTCCCCAGTAAAAGGAGCAGGATAGAAATATTCATTTGGGACAGGAGGGATGCAGTTAGCCTTGGAGAGTGGCGTGTCCCTCCATGGAGGGGGAGGCACCAGCTTCACCCGCAGATGCCTTGCACTTCAGAGGACAAAGTCCCCCAGGACCAGTTTGCAGCCCTCCGGCTGAGGTAACATAAACTGGAGAGGACAGGGAAGTTGTCAAGGCGAGGGCAGGGGGTTGCAGCTGCTGCCTGTTGTCTTTCCTACATGATGTGTGTATGTATATACACGTGTATATATGTGTGTGCGTTTATACACACAATTATTATAACGTATTTTCTTCTGAAATTCTACTTTGCCATTTTCCTACAACACTTACAGTAGCACTTATAATATGATGGTGTTTAAACGGTACATGGCAGCCCCTCTTAATTCTTTTGTTTGGATCAAATCCTTCAAGTCCCTGAGCTTCTGGGCCTCTCTTCATCTGCTGTTTTGGAAATGTAAACCAAGAGGAGAGAAAATAAGCAGCCAGCATAAATGTAACGCTTCACTTTTCATTGTTGGGACTAAAGCAACTCTAAGAGTATTTTGTACAAGACCTTGCTGAAATATGTCTCTGGGAATCTTTGAGATTTTCCTGGAAGGGTAACAAGAATTTTGTTAGTGCAATATTTTGCATAAAGAATACAGCTTTTTTGTAATCATCTTTGCTTTCCACTTGTGTAGGATATTATCTTCCGAGGGTTTCAGAATACTTAATGCTTGTCAGTTGTTTCCACCTTCTGCTCACAGTATCTTGTTGGGCAAGGCCACGGTGTCTGGGCATCGCCTGTCTGCCATCCACGGAGAGTGTGCTCCTGCTGTTCTAAAAGCAGTATAAACTACCACAAATAAAAATCAATTATTTGGGTTATGGGCAGAGTTTTGATTACTTGGAGCCCAAGTTTGGTGTCTGAATATGGACGTTGAATATGCCATGGATCAGCATATTCAGATGAAAACCTCTTGGGATGGAGAATGGCCTTGTGTGTGAGGCGTCCTTGTGTACCGTGTCCAGCACAGAAGTGCTCTCAGCTGCAAGCGAGTAGCATTGGTGTCGATCTAATCTAAGTAATTAGTAACCTTCCCGCAAACCTATTTTGTCATGTGCAAATGTTGCGTTCTTTTAAGACGAGTTATTTTTGTCCGCCTTTGTGTTTGCTGACATCTCTGCTCTGGGGCACAGCTTCTCCCGCGCTGCAGTGTGCCGAGCACTTGCTATGCTGCGTGGTCCTAGTCCCCAAAGACCTCGGTGAGGCTGTGTCCGATGGTAGCTAATGTATTTACATGGCTGAAAGCTAATATTGTTTGTTCAGTCCACGGCGGTAACCCTGTGTTTGGCTTGGAAATAGATGGCCTATTTACATAAATTGAAATTATGAAAATGGATGGCAGGATCACCAATCTGCTTACCTCGCATTGCTTTCCTCCAGTGGCTTCTCGCAGGGATAATTCGATATTAAATTTCAGTGGAGAGTGAAAGAATAGAGCTTCAAGGGGATGGGGGATGGATGAAAAGTTATGGCCCTCATTCTCCAATTTCAACAATGTTTAAAATTGTCTGAAGTAAAGCACAGTGCATCTTTGTTCCTGAGCCTTCACATTGTTGAACAAAACTTAATGATTGAATTAGAGTATTTCCAGAAATGTAATAAAATGTCAGCTCAACAATAATGCTTTCAAAATTGCCATATGACAAGGGTGCTGTAAACATAGTGGCATGTCTGCTGCATGTTCCAAATAATATGCTACATTAAGATAATGTGCTGAGATTAAGAGGGAAGCTATGGTGTTTAACATCTGTATTTGGTAAGCTTATGTTTTTTGTTGTCGCTCTCTTCTAAAGTAATTTATTTTGCATTAAAATTCCCTATCAAGAGAGGAAATTTTTCCTGCTTGCTCCTCACACCCCTCCGCAGTCATCCTTTCTTCCGAAGCAGCTGCGGATGAAATGGCCTCTATGGCGTGGCTGCCCGTGCTGGCAGGGAATGGATTTGATGACCTAGGAAGGTCTTTTCACGTTAGTTGTAGAAGCAAGAATTTGTTCTGTTTTGGGGCCTGGGCTGGTCGAACGTTTTGAAGCTCTCGGCAAGCTGGTAGGTATGGGGTCTCTCTCCCGTATTCCTCTGCCGTCACAGGCTGACAGCAGCTGCTCACGTTTGCGCAGCGGACGGTGATCGGTGGTGTTTTTCGAGCAGGGACGGTCGGCTCTCCATGTGAACTGGCCCGTGCACTCCTCGGGGAACAGCCCCGGATTGGAACACTCCACTTTAGCAAGTAACAAAGCAACTTGGGTTTGATTTTTGAGGTGTGGATCCTTGTTTAAAGGAGGGAGGGTCTTTTTTTACCTCCTACAGGGGAGGTTTTGTTCTGCATGTCTGTCAGTAGCTACCCAGACGGGGATGCCCCAGCAGGCACCCAAGAGCCCTGCGATCTCCTCTGAAGGGCTGGGGGGCCTTGCCAGGGGATCCCCCTTGGGCAGGGGGGCGGTGGGAGGCTGCAGGCAGGCTGTTGTGATTGCCAGCCCGGGGCTTCTCCCTGCTCTCTCTTCTGAGTGTCCCCTAGATCGTCAGGTATTTTGGGGTGTCCAGAAAACTGGCACCTGTTGTTTATCTCCATGTCATTTGAAATCTGTCAGGTACAGGTACAGTCGGGTACCTTTGAGCCAGCATCAGTTAATTTTGTGTATCCTTCTGGTTTATTTTCCTTCCAGAGATTTGTTGTTGTCACAGAGCTACTTGCAATCCCAAATAACCCCAGGAACTTGCAACGGCTAGGTTAGACTCTCATTAAAGGTTGACTCATCTCTTCCGTGAAGAAGTTGTGTTACTTGCAAGTTCTTGTTGCTTAAAACATAGGGAGGCTGCTCCCCAGGGGGGGCTTATCCAGAAAATCACCGGGACCCTTTCTGGGGAGCTTCCAGCTGCCTGGACTGCAGGGGGGAGAGCAGGGCTGTGTTAAAGATGGAAAACTGCTGCTTGGTGCTCTGTTGTTATGCCTCGTCATACGCTGGGGTTTAAAGGAGAATTTTTTTCAGCATTTGTGCTCCATAATGGAAGGAAAGGGGCAGACTGCACCTCAGTAGCTAGGAGCTCTTCCCCCGAGCGTGCCTGACCCCACTACCTGTCCCGGGTGGATGCCTGCATTTTGTTGTGGCTGCATTTCATCCTCCTTGTCCTGCTGTGCTCCAGGGAGAGCAGAGCTTTCGGTGCATTCATCCAGCCTGGTGCTCAGCCTTCGCCTGGTGAGTAGGGGGTGGCCAGAGGGGCCCCTCCAGGAGAGGCTGGGACCTCGACGGGGAGGACATGAAGGCCTCGCGGGTGATGAAGATGTGCTCTTGCTGCACGGATGCCCTCCTGCACCTTCCCGATCGGCTTCCGAGGCCACCCCATCAGGATACAGCCCTTGCATTGAGGGAAAGTGCAGTACTTCTTTTATCTAATATAAAAGCAATTACTGCTCTGTGAGCCTGCTAACTGGGAGGCAAGTTACCAGTTAGCAGCCGTTGTTAAATCTGAAGGAGCTACGACTCAAGGCAAGGGGTTTGCACTTCGGCTTCATTATGTGTCAATAATTTAATGTATGTTGCAGTTGCTGATAGGGCTTTGTAATGAGATGCCGGTGTTTTTCCAGGCTGAATACTTGCTGTGCTCACAAAAACCACTGGATGTGTGGGTATGTGAAACAAGTCAGCTGATTTATTAGTGTTATCTGTCACTTGCATTGAATGGTTTTAATAACTGCCAGAACTAACAGCTCCTTCATAACCACCACTGGCACCACTATAGCTGTTGCTGTATTTTTATCACTCTCGTTTTTTTTTCAACTTGTGTCAAGAGATACAAACTGTCAATTAACTGGGCCAAATCCTCAAGTTACTTGATTTATACTGACGTGCGCTGGCTGAAAATACTGTCCAGCCTGAGAAGAGCTATGAGATTTTCCTGCAAAACTGGCAAATAAAATCTTTCGGGCTGTCTCTGGCCTGTCCAGAAGAGCATTGCAGCAGCTCCATCCCCCCGTAAGGATTCCCTGTGCTCCACTGGCCACGCTCAGGTGTGAGAAGTACCTTTTCCCTCGGTTTTGTCAACAAAATCCTGGTATTGGCTTCGCAAGAGCAACACAAACCTTTCTGTCTGAGTGCCTGTGCCATAAAACAGGGATTGGAGGGGTCTGCCCCTGTGAATTCCAGTCTTCAGCTTTGGGTTTTGTGCTCTGCCCTACTTAAGAGGTTGCTCGAGGCTAAACTTCAAACTGGCCCCTGTTTTGGAGCCAAGTGTTTCTAGTCTTGTTTTATTCTTGTGGTTTTCAGCTGCTTCTTCCCCAGAAGACAGCCAGCTGGTTTTCCTTGCGGCCCCTGTCCCACCTGCCCGGCCGGCGGGTGAGCTGGGAAATCCCTCACGAGGACTGCAGCGGGAGAAGGGCCTCGGCCGCGAGCTCGTCGCTTGGAAGAGCTCCCCTCACAGCTTGCTCTTCCGCTGTGGCAGCTCCAAAACAGGCCCGGGAGCCAAATTTTTTTACGGTTTGGGCTAGAAAGTGCAGCTTGTCCTTATTCAGAGGAAAAAGCACTCCTTTGTGTTCTTCGCGCGGGCTGGGCTCACCGCTGCGGTTCCCGTCGGGGTGGGTGCCTCTCACCGGTCGGCCGTCCTGAGGGAGCGCAGGCTGCAGCCCCTGGGTGGGAGCTGTCGCTGCCTTGGCCCAGGGAGCCGAGCTGGAAGCAGGACATCTCTTCCGAAGCGATCCCTTCTGCGGTGTTACTCCTCATCCCTGAATGCCCGCTGCTGCTTCCCCCAGGCTGGGAGCTCTGTCCTCCCAGAAGGTGTTTGTCCCAGAGCCGTCCATCCCTGTGAGCAGGATCCTGGTCCTTTTCTCCCTGCCACCTGCCAGGGAAGCTCACTGGAGGGACAGATCGGTGACCTTCCACGGGACGATGCTGTTGTGTAACTCCTCCTTCATTAAGAAGTTAAAAGGATTAAGAAGTGGCTGACATGTCAAAAAGCGGAGGCTGCAAAGAATCGTCGTGTAATGAGGGTTGTTTGCAGTGAGGTTCTTCAGGGATTAGTACTAGCACTGAAAATTTTCCAAAGCCCATCAGGATCTAGAATGTAAGTGCGAAATCCCTGGACCTAAATGTGTGTGTGTGAGAAAGAGACATTTTAAATGAGTGCACTTTGGAATTTCTCAGATGACAGATTTAAGGAGGTTTCTGTGACCTTAATTTGTTCCTCTTTTGTATGCTTCGTGGTGCCACCTTCAATTACATGATTTTCACGGAGCAGTGGGTTTATAACATTTGTATATATCTTCTGGCAGGTACATCTCTGTACAGATTTAAACTTGGCCCCTCAGTGCCTATTGCATCTAGTAGTGCAAAAGCCCCTCTCTGGTCTTGATATGGGAGACTTCAGACCTGGACGTGGCGTGGGCCTTTGATGGCCAAAAATCGTTACTAGCTCATAGGAAGTATTTTGCTGGCCTCATTCCAGCTGTTACTGGTTACAACCAAAATTCATCACAGCTGGGAAATGTTAATTGGATGGCTCAAACCAGAAGCACGAAGGCCACAAAACAGAGGTTGCCCTCTCCTTGCACAGGCAGTACCTCCTGGCCAGGACAAACACCACCTAGCAAGGCAGTGCAGGGATGTTTTTTTCTTGTTTTCTGTGGCATAACTTACATGAACATAAACAAGATGTGTTCTCCTGTGATGTTAGCACGTTAAGAAAAGACAGTAAAAATTTCAGCATACTGATTGTCATTTTTATTGTGGTGTTTCAGGAATTCAGTGACAATACAATGAGAAATGATCTGTGGAGCCTCATTAAAAACATAACAAAGTGCTTTCCAGCCCCTGCATTCAGAAGCATTTGGGGATCTTGGATCCCATTTTCGTGTATCCAGCAAGAGGCTTTACTTCCAGGGGAAAGGTTCTGGGCAGCCTCAGAAGACCCAGACTTTCTGCACGTGGTCTCCTGTGAAGTCACCCTTGGCTTTTGGGGCACTTGCTTTCCGTGACCAAAATTTAGCCCTGTGTATTGGAAAAGTGCATGTCTTTGTGTACTCTGACTTCAGTGTGCTTGCTTCCTGACTTTTGAGTCTCAGCGCCATGGCTCTTTCCTGTTCCTTTTCAAAAAAACCAAAACCCAAACCCACACACACGCACACCTCAAAAAGCCCTTGCATTCTCTGCTTGCTCAGTTAACTCTGAGTCTTGATCCTTCCATACTTTCCCCTAACATCTTTACGTTATTTCTGCTAGCCCATGAAATATAATAAATAAACTCTTAATCAGATGTGACTACATTCCTGTTTTTGAAAGCTGTCCAAGATGGTGAATTAAATGGGCGAGGGAGAGGGGGTTTGAATTGTGCAGTGATCTCTGATAGTTGAGTATCGGTTGAAAACTCCTTTGAATTAGTGCCATCAGATGTAATACAAAATACCCAGAGTTTCAGGGCATCTTCTCAAATAAAGATCAAGAAGAGAGTGAAAATGAGCTGTATCCTGCTTGAAATAGATTTCAGTAACAATACATTCATTCTCTTAAGCTACTTAGCATATTTTTCGTAGCAATGTTATATTTAATCTATGAAACAGGATTTCTTTAGTTGTATGTTTAGCAAGATATTTTCAAGACTGTCTTTTAAAAAAATTTAAAAATCTGCCTTTATACATCTGTCTCAGGCTTAATTTCTACAGTCTGAAAACAGATTTCCAATGGTCATGAAAATGCCAACTTGATTTATCTTGAAGTCAATAGGAATCTTGTTAAGGCTGTAGAACTGGACTGGTAATAAATGCTTCTGGTCCACTTGCACAGTGATGGTTGATGCATGGTTCATGTGTGCCGTTTTAAGCTCTGAAATAAAATAGATGGAAATTATGATTGGAACCCGATCGTCATAGCAGTGCCGTATTGGTGTAATATCTTTGTGGCATTCTTCCATCTCTTCATGAACCAGGATGTCATACCATCCAACTTCGTACAGTAAGTTGGCTCTAGACTAGAGACTAGCAACTTTAAGAAGACATTGCCTTGATTTAAAGCCTCTCCCACCTGAAAGCAGAGTGAGTTTACTGGTTTGCTTCTTTTTAAGTTCTCAAAGTGTTTGACTATTCCCTGGCATAGTTGTTGCCTACCTTTTACCATTTAATAGCTCTGTCAAGGGATTGATTTGGCTTGCTTTATGTAATTGTATTAGTTCATGGTAAAGCCGTCTGTCCCGAGGAGCTCACAGAGATGGTGGCAGGGCTCAGTAGACAGGTATGAGAAATGAGCGTGTCTGCCCCTTCCAGGGGTGCTTCGTGTTTGAGGACAGGCAGGAAGGGGGTACCAGAGGTTGTCATCCTCCAAATACAAGCTGCAGTTCCCAGGGATGTTTCTTCCGTCTTGCAGAGCCGCCTGCTGAGTGTGGGAGCTGAAAGGGGTTGTGGAGGAACATCATCCACCTAACAATCCCTCTCCTTCTGGAAGCCTGGCCTCTTTTCAGGGATATGAGAAACTGGCCAAAGCCGCTTCATGCATCACCTCCTCCTTCTGCCAGGTCGCTGGCACTCTGGCTGCGTGGGCTGCACGTGGAAAGGCAGCTCACTCTGCCGCCTGTCCGGCTCACCCGGGCCCACGAGGAGGTGACCCCCATCCCCAAGATCTCCCACCCCACCTCACCAGGGCAGGGAGGAGGAAGAGGAGAAGAAGGCATTTTACTCTAGCGGGGTCAGCGAGGCAGGAGGGGATGTGCTTTCAGATAGTCCAAGGAATGGGGCACAAGAGAGAAGCATCTACTGCAAAATACAGTGATGTCTGAACCGAAGTGACCTCGCCAGAACTAGTACAAGTTTCTGATAGCCTTCGTGTTTAGTGGCAACCAGAGTAGTTTTATGCTAAGGCGTGTTGTAACATTTCTTGAATTGTTTTACAAGGGCCAAAGTGTTGTTTAAAATACTGTTTATTTTGTAAGTACAAGTGGTTGTGCTGAGAGTGTATGGGTTTGTTGTAAGCCATGTAGATGGTTTCCTTTTTTTTTTTTGTCCTTTTGCTTTAGTTTGTAATGAACTCCTTTTAAAATCTGCTTGGTTTGGAACCTGGGTCCCAGCTCAGCTCCCAGGGAATCAGCGGAAAGTTTCACGCTGTATTTCATGGGCTGTGGTGGAGGAGACTGGAGGACGCTCACCTCCCCAGCAGTAGTACTGTCCTCTCCTCCTCCTTCTAAGCAGCAATGGGATTTGCTTTTCAGTCCTACTGCTGACTCCACCAGTCGGCATCGTGACTGGCGTTGGTTGTGGTGCCTTAACAGCCAGGTGAGGTTGTTGGGAGCTGGATCCCTTTCAGTTCAAAAAGTGGACCGAAACTATCAAATCATTTCGCTGCTGATCTTACAGCAGTATTTCTGAACTGATCACATGGATATAAATTTTATTACAGTTCCTCTGAATGTCTCAAGCTCTTAAGCCGTGCATTTAAAAATTAGTGTAATCTCCATTTAGAACCTGAAGCAAAGTCATATACTAAATATAAGACTGCAGAGTTTGGCTCCAAGAGAGGTGCTTTGGAGTAAAGCTGATACATTTTGAATCTATTCACTTAATGCCAGGAAGCAGGACAGTGAGTATTGCAACGCATAGTCCACGTCTGGCAGTTTCCAATGAATTAGTTATATTGCCACGAAGAAGGCGGTGTGTAACAGAGACCACGCCTGCAAAAATAGCTAATGTGCCATCGGCTTTAAGGCTCCATTTAAAAAGCAGGGTGATAATGGAAGCACATAAAGTTGCTCAGACATGAATATCTACTGCTGTGGTCTGCAGATCATGCTGTAACTGCTCTCTAAATTTAAATAGGTGCTTACTGTGTGCGTCGGCACCAGATGGCATAGGTTTAGCGCAGCCTGTGCTGCACTGAGTGAAATGGAGCCCTTTTTGTTGGTGGTGAGGATATGTCCAGCCAGATAGGAGTAGGTGAAGTACAGAGTTTAGCTCCCCACGCATCACCTGTGAAGGAGGTGATGCTCTGTAGGAATGAATGAGCAGAGGGGAGAGATGATGGGAGGGCTGGATTTCCCCCATGTGGGAAAAGACTTAGCAACTTGAGCAAATGGTTGGTTTCCTGGAAGATTCCTTGTAGTGAGATAAGGGATTAAAGCCAGGCCAGCTACCCTTAATAAAGAAAGAGCGTCATCTTGTCATCAACTCTGGTACTCTCCTATTATCACTTTAGCAAATGTCTTGTTTCAGAGGATTTGCGTCTGCTAACTTAGCTGTGGTGCATCTATCCTGATGTTTAAACAGTTCAGTTTCCCTGCCAGGAATTTGAAATTCCACAGATAATCCAAGTTATAACTAAGTTTTAGTGTTCTGTTACTGGACTTAAGCTTTTTTTGTGGTCTGTTTAAACCAGGACACTTGGGAATCGCCCATTCCCTCTGAAAGCTGTTTGCCAGCAGAGACTGCGTGGCATGCTGGGTTCCTCAGCTCCGTGCCCGACTCTTGGCTCCCTGGGCTGGATTCACCGTGGTCCTGGCATTTATAAGGATCTCTGCACATGCAGTGCCTCCATAGAAGTCTGTTTATAGTGCAGGCTTGAAGGAAATATAAATTAAGGCGTACGCTGTCGGGTGACAGAGATAGGACGTGTTTTAGGGCTGAGTGGAAGGCAGGTCAGTTAACCTTTGTTTTACCAAATAGAAAATACAAAAAATATATATGAAATCCTTCCAGGTTTCATGAAAAATGAAAGTAATTAGTTATTCTGTAATCAAATTACTTCAGAAATGCTAGGTAGTAACAACTGCCGTATTCCTGCTCATGAGGTGCTGCGCATCTGGAATTATTTTCCTGATGTTTCAAAGGAAGTAAAATTGGGTTTGTTCTCCTGAGAGTCAATTAGTTCTCTGCTGGTAAATATTTCTAAATCTGTAGGTGAAAAAAAAAGTAAGGCTTCATCAGTGCTACAGAGAACAAGTCAACTGTGTAACTGCTTCTGCAGCATTCGTTAGCAGAGCAACACGTCAAAGCAGAAGGTTAATTAGCAGAGATTTGTGCTCTTCAGCCCCAGGCCCTCCAAGCCATAAGACTGCTGCACTCGCTGGGGACCCCGATGCCCCCAGGGGACCAGTTTACCTGCACCTTTTTTGACATCTCACCTTCTGGTTTCCACCTAAACCAGGAGTCACATTTTACAGGTGTAATCCGGTACAGCGAGGGGATCTACCTCTCAGTGGCTTTTTCCACCGACTGCTTTGTCTTACGGGAATACCGGTTTGGCCCTTAAATTGTCAGATTTGCCACCGTCAGTCCCCTATGGCTTTCTAAGGGCCAGTTTTGTGACTGTGACCACCGTTTTAATTTCAGAATACAAACTGCTGCCAGGGGAAGGGTACTTATGGTACAAATGTTGTTATTTTTCCTTTTCTACTAAAAAATATACAGGTGTGGTATTAAGAGCTAATGTAAAGAAAAGCGAAATTAACCCTGAGATATAAGGATACCTGCTTAGTCTAAGTTCAGTTTTAACGAGAAATCGGTTACAAGGTGAAATCTCGGCTCCTTTTGTATGGATGAGAGGTGGGGACTGGGCTATTAAACCCAGGATGTCAAACAAGTTGCAGACTCTTACAAGCTGCGTGGATACATTTAAAAAAAATTCATTACACTTCTTAAAGAGAGAGCCTACCTCTGTTCTCCAATTTATAAATATTTTATGCTGAAATAATGCATGAGGTAGCAGAGCTCACACCACGCTGCAGGGCTGGAATCGCTCTTTTCGGATTCTGATTGAAGTGGATCACTGGGGAACTGCGTGGACGCTGAAGGCAGCGTACCCAAATCTGCCACTGCAAGAAAAGAGGGAAAAAAAGTGGTGCTGTGTCTAATGTGATTCTGCAGTGCAATTAGAAATGCATTGCCCTTTTCACCAGGTAAGTGAAATCAGCGCATGACTCATTAAGAAAAAAACTGCCTTCTTTTTCTTTTTCTTTTTCTTTTTCTTTTTCTTTTTCTTTTTCTTTTTCTTTTTCTTTTTCTTTTTCTTTTTCTTTTTCTTTTTCTTTTTCTTTTTCTTTTTCTTTTTTTCTTTTTCCCCAGAGGTTCAGATTTTGAGCTGCTGGTGGTTAAGTAGGGTAATTAAAGAGTTAGTCTCAGGAGGCAGTTATGGGAAAGAAGGAGAAAACGTCCTTTCCTTTTTGTGGCTTTGGGGTGGAAAGGTAGATTCCCTGAGCATGAAGTCAGGAATGCTGCATGGAAATGGGATTTGGCTACAGCAGCGTGTGGCGGTGGAAGCCAGGGGCTGGAAACCAGCATGGAGGTGATGGGGAGCCCACCGACCACCACTGCCTTTGCAGAGCTGCCCCCGGACCCCTGGGACGCGGCGGCTGGCGGGCTCTAAGCACGACTTGGGGAGAGGCGAAATGAAGTTCTGGGGATGCTGTGCAAGGAATGCATGGATGCCCATTACAGCTCGTCGTTTATCATGGAAATTAGGTGTACAGGGCAGACTATATAGTGTAATTTAGTACTATTTGTATTCCCCAAGTCAGCTCGTTTCATCTACATAAAACACTTAATTTCCTGTGCTCCGTCTCTCCTAATACTCGATTTTGTTATGAACCTCACGGAATATGGGGGTTCCTGGAGGTCATATGTTTCTACTTATCTGAGAGGGAAGATGTGAAAGAACTGGAGCTGAAATAAACACTCTGACAATTAAAATATTATATGTTTCCTTTTCTGAATCACTCGTAATTTGCATGGTCTGGTGAGAACTACTGGGAAAAAGCCCTTGGAGAAATATTGCAAAATGCCCAGATGATTTGCATATTTAAACAATTTATTCAGCAATCTGTTAAATCTTAAACGATCTGTTGAAACAGAAAATATAAATCACCCAATATTTTAGTACAGATGAGGTTTCTTCGTTGAAAGATAAAACTTAATTGTACATTGTGCTATTTTGTTAGCAGGATTTTTTATCCTGTTAAACCTTTATAAGGTCAGTAATTAATTGTTTTACCAAGCCAGTGGTTTGTTGGGGATTATCTGCATCGTCCCTCTTTCTGATGCGTGGGAGAGAAACACATGTTCCAGCCAGACTATAGTTTTTGTGATTCATCAGAATTATCTCAGCTAATACTGGGATTTCCTCCCTCTTGGTTCATTTTGTGAAAGTACCAAGGAGAGAATTCAGGTTGAAGCACTGGATGAGGGCTAGTGAAAGTCACAGGTAGATTCTTGGCTCTGGCACTGACTTTGGGCAAGCTGTCATCAGCTCGGCCTGTAAACGCATTGAGGGAATCAAGTCTTCCCAAATCTGTGAGCATGTGTGTACAGGCTTTTTTTCTTCTCTTTTTTTTTTTCCTGGCTGAGTAGGTTCATAGTCTTGGTTGAAACCCTGTGGTACTGTTAGTCATAATAAAGAATATTCCCTGTTTACTGGATGCACTTGGACAGAATTTAAGAGTGAAATTAAATCAGAATTACCTCCACATTTTATACTACCCGCAATCCCAAAGCTGCTAGGAACCAGATACTGCTTTACAGCTCCTTTGGAAGTAGCAGAAAATCATTTCTGTCCCCCCCACCCCGCACCACCCTGGTGTTTGCAGTGGGGCACCGGGAGATGCAGTGAGTTGTCTAAACATTTTAAATGAGCAAGGGATGGAATTATATCACCACTCACAACCCATTTCTCCTGATATCTGGTCCTTGCTCCACTGACTGCATCTCTATGCAAATCTTTACCAGCTGCAGGTTGGCAGGGCCTGGCATAGCTAATGGACTCGGTCCCTGATCTTACCCTGCAGAGAGTTGGCCCTGAAGTTGGAATTTGGTTTCTTTCGAAGTCATTTTCATTGTTTGAAAAGAAACAGGCCCTTCTGGCTCCTGACACGGGAGGCTTAGAAATTGGTTGGCAAATTTGAATGCAGAAAACAGACTCTGGTTAAAATCCAAGTGCATATGTGATACCAGTTGTTTTTGACATTACTGTAGTCAACTCATTTCTTGTGGATAATTAAGTATTCGGAATTCTTTTGTCTTGCATTAGCTGTTTCAAACATCAGGAACAGGGTGGTGGTTGTTTTTCTCTAAAATTAGGTTAACAAGTAAAAATACTGACAGACTGGCAAGGAAGAATTCCGAAATGTGAAACTTTAGTCATGCAAAAAGGATAGCACAGGTGCTGCTTCCTCAGCAGCCCGAATTGTGCCAACACCACCTGTGTTTCTGTAGTGGGTTGACTTTGGCCGGCTGCCAGATGCCCACCCAGCCGCTCTCTCACTCCATCTCTTCAACAGGTGGACAAGTGGAAGAAAATAAGATGAAAAAGCTCATGGGTCAACATGAGGACAGGGACATCACTTTACTGATTACCATCATGGGCAAAGCAGGTGTGACCTGGAGAAAATTAATTTAATTTATTGCCAGTTAGGGTAGAGTTGCATGGTGGCAAACAAGGACAAAACCTAAAACACCTTTCCCCCCTAATTTAGGATCTAAATTAGATTGGGTCCTCAAAATAAACCCTGCAGAGATAATGCAGCCTACCTTATAGAATCATAGAATCATTATGGTTGGAGGAGACCTCAAAGATCGTCAAGTCCAACCGTATGCCCGATGCCACCACGCCCGCTAAACCCACTAAACCATGTCTTGAAGCGCCACATCTAAACGTTTTTTGAACACCTCCAGGGATGGTGACTCCACCACCTCCCTGGGGAGCCCATTCCAATGTCTAACGACTCTAACAGTGAAGAAGTTCTTTCTGATGTCGAGCCTGAACCTCCCCTGGCGCAACTTGAAACCGTTTCCTTTTGTCCTTCTCCAGCTTGGGAAGGCTAGGGTTTCAAGGATTAGCAGTGTCTGGATCTTGGTCTCTTGGGTAGCAATAAGCTCGATGGTAGCATCCTTACTGGAGCACGAGCATCTCTGACGGGAAGATGTGCCGGTGGGAAGCAGTGCTGTGAATGCTGTGACCTGAGCTGTCCCTCTGGATGTTTGGGGCGGCCCTGACCCAGACAGGGATAGATGCAGAAGGAAGGTCCATCAGAGCCAAAGCGTCAGGAGATGTCCTTGGGTTCATCAGCCTGGAGCCAGCCATGCTCCACAGACAGCTGTCCCAAACTGGGGGTTGGTCACCCACCAGATCCTCTCCTTCCCTTGTCTATCGCCCTTACTGTTCCAGTGGCTCTCACTGATGAGGATGTGAGATGGCTCAAAATTTGGGGGGCAGGCTTGCCTGATTTTTAATCATGACATTAAAATTACATTAATTGGATTTACCACACAAAAATCCTCAAAAGCTTTTATAAGTGAGAAATTAGATTTACAAATCCTTCCATGCCTTTACAGTACAAATCCTGCCAATAAATCCTAAACACGCTTTCAAATATAAAGCCTTTCTTTACCCTTGGGATGGAAATCACTGATTTATGAATCGGAACGGTAGAAATCCTGAGGTTCTATCAAGTTTACAAATCCTGGCATAATTTTTAAATAGAAAATTCTGGTCTTGCATTTCTGGCTTTCGTGTCTCTGTATCCCTGGCAGAACAGCGCACGGTTTACATCTGCTTCTATTTCTGCGTGCGCTGGCATGGGTCCTGGTGTTTTATTTCAGCCGGGGCCGTCGGTAAGAAACGTCCTCCTGGACATGGGAGGAAGGAGAGGTGTTTTCTTTCTCTGGAGACTTTAAAGGATGACGTGTGGGAGGCAGTGGAGCGTGGTTTGTTGCTGGCCCTTGGTGGCAGTGCCGTGGGTGCCTTTGGTTGGTGCCTGGGGAGGTCGGCTTTGCCCGGGGCTGACCGTCCAGGCCCCCCTCTTGCTCCTGGTCCTGAGATGAGGGGAGGTCCTGCGAGGATCGGAGGGGTGGGGAGCTCAGCAGCAGCCCTTGGCAGGAGATCAGCCTGGCCAAATGTGGAAACCAGCAGGATGAAAATAATCCTGAAAGGCTGCTCAGAAGGAAAAGTCACTTTTGCCAAAACGGTAGCGGAGACTGTCACGTATTTAAAGTGATTTCTTATACAAGACTGAATTTACTTCTGAAGGGAATGGAAAATAACTTCTTTTCTCCTCTTCTGGCAATCATGTTTGTGTATTCCTGCAGAGTGCCCTGGTCTC
Organism: Cariama cristata; assembly: GCF_000690535.1. NCBI lineage: Eukaryota > Metazoa > Chordata > Aves > Cariamiformes > Cariamidae > Cariama > Cariama cristata. Next base: position 17,700 of record NW_009635324.1, read on the forward strand.
CATCTTCTCCTGCTTTCTGTCGTTCTTGCTCCCCAAGGCAGATTCTGACAAAGAGAGAAGAAAACCTAAGTGTGCCAGATAGCTACAGCCACGTGTTCCCTCTGCACCGATGCAAGCTGTTCCCCAGGGTTACGTGGCTGGCCTCCTCCACGCGTCCATCGCGCTTGACTGTTTTCCTTTGAGAAGTTTGGTCCCCGCAGCCAAGGGCAGAGCTGCAGCTGGGGTAACATGGCCGGGGGGTGCTGGCTTCCCCCTTTGGAAAACTGAGTAACTTTCGGGAACTGCTCCAGAGGCTCTCTGCACAGAACTGTGTTTGCAGCGGCGTTGCAGGGGTGGCAGGCACCTCCGTCAGCAGTGGCTTTTATTGCTGCCCATCCCGGCAGGGGAACAGATCCTTTCAGACCCTCCCTGCCTTCCTGCCCTGTTTAACACCGCTGCCCTCGCAAAACGGAGCCCAGGAGCTTGGAGGGCACGCAGCACTGTTGCAGCCTGCGAACTCGCCTCCCGTGCCGCTGCTCCGGTGCAGACACGGCCCGCCACAGCTGTGATACGCCGACGGACCCAAGGTTGCCCTCGTTGGGTAGCTCCCATGTCGTCTTTCTGTCTTAGGCTTTAACTGAGCAAACACCTATGGGCAGGGTTATAAACCAGGAGGAAGGAGGTGTAGTGAAGGAACGGAGAACTTAAACAAAGCAACAAGGAAATCTTTGAGCCCTGACATTGGAGATTCTGAAGTGAAATCAGACTGGATTTTGACAATTACTTTGCTTAAAAAGTCACAGTGGTGAGGTGGGAAAACCAAATACTTCCTTCCATCAGTGGATGTATTGTCACTAACGGAAAGCTGCCTTAAAGACCTCTTAGCTCTATTTCCTTCTTTTGAAACTGCCGAGAAATTGTCACATGATATTTTGCATAATTTGCTAGTACAAATGTTGTCACTGTACTCCTTGTGCTATCATTGTACTCCATATGATCCTTGAAAGAAACATTGAGTTGGATGTGATTAACAATGAGGGGAGAACCTGATACACCTGGGTCAGAGGCTTGAATGGTTGGTAGGTCCATGCCAGCAGCCCTTGCCAGCTTGAGTTCTGCTCCACAATTTAATTCTGCATATTTATCATGCTCACTGTACTACTGTCGTACAAAGCCAAGAGTTTAAATCACGCTGACTTCCTCAAAAACACCTTCTTGGAAACACCTGAAAAATAACGTTGATCCAGGTGAATAGTCACACTACCAAGTGGCCAGTGGGACATCTTAGAAGAACATGGTTACAGGCTGTCTTTGATAATCTCAAAGGCTGAGTTACTTTTACATTTGACCCACTGCTAGCCCCTAGAAATTATTTGGATGCTTTTAAACTAGGAGAGGGAAGATTTAGATGAGATATTAGGAAGAAATTCTTCCCGGTGAGGGTGGTGAGGCCGTGGCAGAGGTTGCCCAGAGAAGCTGTGGCTGCCCCATCCCTGGAAGTGTTCAAGGCCAGGTTGGATGGGGCTTGGAGCAACCTGGTCTGGTGGGAGGTGTCCCTGCCCAGGGCAGGGGGTTGGAACTGGGTGGGCTTTAAGGTCCCTTCCAACCAAACCATTCTGTGATTCTATGATCTGTGAAACACATCTTTGGCCATTCTGTCATGCTCATGGAGACGAGGGGTAGGGATGGGCCATCTTATGCAGACCTGATGCCATGTCCTAGGACGTCCCATAACCAGGAGGATTTCTGTGGCGAACACCCCAGAGGTCAGACTCTGATCGTCTGTGCCCAGAGGTAAGAACTGCACCCAGTAAGGCCAAAATTTCCATGGTCTGCAAACCTCATGAGCAGGTGTTGTACCATTGAGACAGAGGCAGTTAGCCTGGCATGGTGTGAAGTTGTTTTTCCTGAGTATCTGCAGCCCTGTTGTGTCCGGGATGCACTGCCCTTACCACGTGTGTGCAATACAGTACGTACGCGTGTATTTCTTCCTGGGAACAAGTATTTGTTTTGAAGGTGGTTCGTGAGAAGCTTAGGTTCAAAAAGATGGCAAAGCAAAGCTCAAATGTGACATTGTCTTGCCTTATAAAGAGTGAAGAGTATTAGCAGAATGTAGACTTAACAGCTTTCAGGGGAAAATTACAGGCTTACCTCAGAGTTGCTTCGTTTTTTATTTTGTTACAGCTAGAATTACTCCAAGAATGACTGATACATACCTTCTTTATAACACATGCTGTTACTTGTTCTGCGGTTGTCCTTGTTGTAAAGTGTGCTCTTTCTTCACGTTATTTTGAAGGTAGTTTGTGAACAATGCAAACAAATGCAAAACTTTATGAAAAGGAAGAACAGGAGTAACTCTTGTACTGATGCCAAACTTTGAGTCAGTGCTCAGAAATGGTAAATAAAAACATAGTTGAGAGGTCTTTCTTTATGAGAGATGTAAGATTTTTATTTTTTTTTTAACGTTTGCCAGGAATGCAGAGCTTCCATGACAAAGGAAATAGGGAGTAATATAATGTCCGTAATCTTGTGTCCAACTCCAAGATATGTATTATGCATGAGTAGTTTTGCCTGGCAGGCAATGAATTTCAAAAAAGGTTGGATTTACACCGCGTAGATAACATTGAAAGAATTTTGTTGCCAATGCCATCGTGGCTTCCAAAGCATTTTATGTTCATGCAGACTCAATGCTGAGGCAAAATAACTGTTTCCAGTCACCGAGGCCTGAGCCAAGAGCCTGCCTGGTTCCTGAAATGGAAGAAAATGCGTTAATAGTTCCTGGTTTGTTTGAAACATGGAGAAGTTGACACAAAGATTAAAAGAACTGAGATGTTGAAGGAGAGGGGGAACACATTGGCAGGGATTTTGATCAGACTCGTTCTGCAAAAGTCAAAGGGGATCACTGGAGGGCTCGGCACCAGTTTCTGGAGCACGTTCTTCGTGTGTTAGACCCTTTGGATACCTATGCTAAGGGAAAGGAGAGGATCCTACAGCCTGCATCAAACTGCATTTCTGTCCAGATCTTGGTGCTCTGGCTGGTGAGGAAACCTCTAGCACCGCTTTTCAGTGTCTCCACGTCAGTGACAGAAAATATGTGGGAATTAGAAAGCTTTATTTTGCAATAGGGAAGCAGCTAATAGGTATGAGGACTGGAAATCCTGGGTCCTTTTTCAGGAACTGCTGAAAAAAGGATTTTTCAGCAGTTGAACTGCAGTTCAACCTCTTGTGCTTCCTATTCTTTAGTGAAACAGGGTGGTTGTTTACTTACCTTACCAGAGTGCTTTTATAAAGCTAATTTGCTGTCCTAAACAAGATTTGTAAAACCCAGTTGGGGACGCCAGCGTCAACTTCCACAACTTAAAAAATGTGATTTCTAGTGTTTATCTTGGCAAAGTAAACCTGCTCCATAGGAGCGTATGTATAAAGAATCCATTTGTCTTTTCAGATAGTGAAGAGAAGACAGGCACCGGAGGCAAAATCCAGCCTATCACCTCTAGTTTGCCCAGCCATGCTGTCCCTTCCAGCACGACATCTCCGTTTTATTGGATTGCTTCAGTCAAACTTGCTCAGATCCTGTCCCCAGGAGTGGGGAAGGGATGGGGGAAGGACATAAGGGGTGGGAAAGGACAAAATACCATCCACTTCTTCGTGTTAGCCCCAGGACAGCAGAAAATCTGCTTTCTGCCACTACTGTATCTTCTAGACTGTGATTTTCTTGGCTGCATTTCCCAGCTTTGCCCTTCTAGCACTGACTTATTTCTTTACAGCTCCACATAATGGGATGCTGCACACATACTAAAAAAAGCAGCTAAGGTTTCCTTGTGGAAGGTTGGTAGAGTGGGCACAGGCATTTGTGAGAGGTGTGATCTAGCTTTATCTTCATAAATGTAGATGACACACAGGTGTTTGTTTAGTTTAGCCTTAAAGACAGAGAATGTGTTTCCTTTTCCTTTGTGGTGTTGGGGTTGTCTTTATTTTTCTCTTTCCGCATTAAATCACGGATATGTTTTTTTTTTTCTGGAAATGATGGTTAACCAGCTACTATCAAGTCTTTTTAAATGTTATCAGACTGCTAAATAGGGAAATTTTTTGCCCCTCATTCTATGTTTGCTTTCCATTTAAACTATTGTGACTTATCTCCAGTGTTTCAGTATGACATTTTAATGAATGGCCTGTTCCCTCAGCTCAGTTCACAAAAGCTGTTCTGCCTCTGATTTTATGTCATGTCAGCTTGAGACCAGAATAGGTGAGCTTAACATCTGAGCACCTGTGTGTTACATTTTTAAATATAATGTATTCTTTGCCTGTCTGTGCCAGTTCTGAGATCTCTATAGTGAATTGCTTTGTATTTGCCCTCACCAAGCAGAAAATTTTGGAAGAGGCAGAACTTTCTGCTGCCCTGGTTCGGAGGTCACATTAACATTACCAAAACAAAACAAGAAAAGCCCAGATGTTCAATGAAAAATGCCCCCTGCCCAAAAATGGCAGTAAAGCTTCATGCAGTTAAGATAAACTTGCTCCAGGTTTGTGTTCTCTTAATACATCAGGCTGTAATTTGTGGCAGTTGAGTAAGTAATTAGCAGAAACCTGAACCGTCCCTGCAGCCTGGATGGGAATCTCTGGGGAGGAGGTGGGGCGGGCAGCTAAGGGCCAGTCCTGGGGGCTTCTAAGATAGATCCTCCCTTCTAATCAGCTAAAAATCCGATTACTCCTGGCATAGGTGCTGGGTGCTTGGATATCTTGGAACATCTCTCTCTGAGAGTCTGAATCATCAAAGAATATTAGATTTAGAGCTCTAGATTATTTATCTGCTTGTGGTGGTTTGACCTTGGATGGCTGCCAGATGCCTACCCAGCCGCTCTCTCACTCCCCCTCCTGAGCATGACAGGGACAGAAAATAAGATGGCAAACCCTGTGGGTTGAGGTGGGGACAAGGAGATCACTTCCCAGTTACCGTCATGGGCAAAACAGACTCAGCCAGGGGAAAACGAATTTAATTTATTGCCTGTTAAATATAGAGTTGGATGGTGAGAAACGGAGACAAAAACACCTTCCCCTTACCTCCTCCCCTCCCCCAGGCTAAAGCCCAGGCTCAACTTCCCCCCTTCATCCCCAACTCCTCTGCCTTCCCACCCTGACCGGCACAGAGGGGATGGGGAATGAGAGATGCGGTGTGTCCATAGCTGCTCATCTCCGCTGCTCCTTCCTCCTCACCCTTTTCCCCTGCTCCCTAATGGGCTGCGGTGTGGGTACCTCCTGGGTACAGCGCTGTAGGACTCGGCGAAACTAGTTCTTCTCTCATTGACCGTTGTACAGAGGAAGTACAGTAAGGGTCATTTGAATGCTGCTGGGCAGAAATTATTCTGAACCCCCCTGAGCTCGGTCCTTGGCTGGTGAGTGTCTGTATTAATATTTGTCAGCTTTCATAGACCTACATTCTCTCAAGCCAGCTGGGGATCTGAAACAACTTTTTTTGTCCTCTGGAAAGAAAGGAGAAGCTATTTTCCATATTGGGAATATTGTCACACATGTATGGCATTGATTAATTAAAAAGAGGTGAGGCTCTTTAGGAGGCTGGGAAGGAGATCTTCTCTGGCCTTGCCTCCTGCTTTCCCTCACCTGAGATGGCTGGAGGTTGAGTCGTGGGACCAGAAGCGTGGTGCCAAACGCCGGTCAAAGGCAGTCAAACCCCCTCTCTCAGTGTGCATCTCTGGAAATCCAGCACAGCTGTAAGGCTCGGAAAAGCAGAGTGTTTGATCATGACTTCTGTGTTGGATATGCGTTTAAACTCTCTCACTTCAAATCAGATCTAGCTGCTTGCCGGTAGTCGAAGCTGGGAATGATTGAGCATGATTTACATTTTGGTTTTGTAGAGTTTAATTCTGTAAGGAACTAAATAAGCTAAATGAAACAGCCTTCTGTGCAATTAGTAAATGGGGAAAAGGCAAAATTAAAACATGGCTTTTCCCTTTGACAATTAAATAGGAAGAGAGGAATGCCATGGTTTAAATCATACTAGCTTTCAGCTAAGCCTCTCATTAGTAGTGAAAACCTTTTTCTCTCAAATCTCCTGAACTCTGTTTTTGAAGGGGGAAAAATAGGAGAAAGCACTTTGTCAAATTGCGGTTTTGAAAGGGAAGGATTTAATTTCTCTGGTACTCTGCTTCCCAAAAGTTAGTGTTTACAACAGGGTCTCCAGACCTCCCGTAATCTGGTAATGGGTCTAGCACAACCCGCAGTCTCTAAACAGATGTTTGTCGGCACATTATCTGATTCCCCTGTGGTGGGAGGGTCTGATCATAATCCCCAAACCCATTAAAGAAATGAGGGGATTGTAAAAACATTTCGAAATAGATGAAACACCTTTCAAGGTAAGTTGCTGATAAAGGAATTCAAAAGGACAGTGGGACGGGAATGATTCCTTGGATACTTCATGCTCCTTCTTTGCCAGCTGCAATATTTATGTCTTACTGTGGTGACCGTACTATGAGGCATGTACTGAACAGTAGTTCCAAAATAAACAGAAATACAGAGAGACTACTTTTTATTTCGCTTTCTTATATTCACTTTAGAAAATGCAAATTGCTTCTTAAAAGTGATGGTGGTTTGTCATTGATGCAGTCCTGTTAGGAGCTTTGTCGTCTTTGGTGAGTGCAGGAGTTGAAGGCTGAAAATCAAGTGATATCCTGACGTTTGAAATTAAGGTCTTATAAAACGTGCGAGCATGTATGTTACTTTATCTACGTAAGTTCTCGATCAGAAGGAAAGAAGGTATAAATCTCTTTCTTTGTAATTATCTATGTGATAAAGCAGGGTGGAAACACAGTGTGGAAAAAAGGGTTGTTAAATAATTGCTAAGCCAAACCAAACTACAGAAACATTACAATAAGTAAGTAGGTAGAAGATCACATACTTTGTTACTTAACGAGCTGTCAGGCTGTAAGAAAGGCACAAGAGCATTTTTATGGCAGGAAACACGACCATTAAATTACACCATTAAGTCATACACACCGATCGTTGTATTCTGTTGCTTTATGGGTTTCGTATCGACTTTACTTTCTATTCAGTGCTGTAGACAAGAGGGTAGCATTAAAGACAGGCAGATAAAAATGCATTTACCTGATTGTTAAGTCATGGTTTTTGTTTAGGCAGACACACGTAACTGGAGCATGAAATAGTGAAACTGCAACAAATCCACTCAGAGTGTCAGCTGTCCATTGCAGAAGCCTGAAAATGAGAACTGTTCAATAAAACACCTTCATAGTTTTCCCTGTTTTCTCTAGGTTCTTCATTGTACACAGTAATGTTTTGCTCTTCTCCTTTTTTTGAAGTATTAAAATTTTTCCTTAGTGTTCCTAGTGCACTTTGCCTTTGTGCAGTGATTGAATCTCCTCAAATACGAGAGTGGCTAATTGGCTAATTAATGCCGCTGACACCGTACTCAACTGCTGTTCTTTCTCCATCGCTCTTTTTGCAATTTGTGCCTGGATGTATCTTCATCGAGTTGCCAAAATGTAGCGGCTTTCCTTTGACGGGATCTCATTCCGTGATGGGAGTATGTGTGTGCCAGGGGTTACGGCTGCGGGGTTCTGGTGCATTTCTCGTACTTCTGGATGCTCTCGTGACAGGTGACCGGAATTTGGATGATGCCCTCGCCCCGACCCTCGCTCGCTCCCACAATGGAGGTGGTGGACTCACCATCCCTGGAGATGTTCAAAAAACGTTTAGATGTGGCGTTTAAAGACATGGTTTAGTGGGTTTAGCGGGCATGGTGGCATCATGTATACGGTTGGACTTGATGATCTTTGAGGTCTCTTCCAACCATTATGATTCTATGAGTGTATAATGTGTGTGCCGTCACTGTCCCGTTCCTAAAGCATGCCTGTCCCAGCCAACCCTTCAGCCCGGTGGAAACGTTCGCTATTCATATAAAGGGTGAGAAGCAGCAAGGACATTGTTTGAAAAACGAGGGGCAACCCAAAGGTAGAGCACCACTGCTTGTAAAACTCCGGTCCATTTTAGAGAAATCAGTGTGCCTCATTAACTTCACTTCACGTCAGGATTAGACCTTCTCGGCCGGTATGTCCTCTAGGCTCTGGGTGCCTAAAACCCTGTTAATTCTTAACTCTGTTCCCAGCCTCCTTCCGTGACAGCTCACATCACGTATCAGACGCAGTGCGTTCTGCTGCTTCTGCCAAGTCCAACACACTGCCGCTCATTTCTCTGTTCCTGCCTTCCCCGTTCCCCTTAAGCGCTGGAGTCCCAGTGCCACAGAGCATTTAAACGTATGTTCCACTCCAAGCGATGAAGTGCTTTGCTGCGTCAGGACCCTTGCATTCAGCTCGGCCCGTTTGACTGCGAGTAGCCCTTGAAGTTTGAAAGGCACAAGGAGAGATCCTGGGCGGCAGAGAGGGCCAATTCATTCTTTCTTTTATTGGTCTCTTCAGTTCTTCAATGTAGTTGCTCTTAGATTCCCATTTTTTTCTTTCTTTGCCTTATTGTACCATCTGCCTTTTTGCTTCACATCGCTCTGTTGTTCTTTCATTTACCGCTTGTCTTCCCCGGAGTTGGGAAGCCTAATTCTGCTTTGTACCTCAGAAAATTTGCCGTACAGTACAGTTAAACTGAGTTGGCAGGTCAGATTGGCCGGTCTGTGACATGCTGCTGGTACCATCAGGCAGGTGACCAAGAATGCCAGCCCCATGCCACGAGACCTCTCCGAGGGTACTCTCTCAGCTCCGTTTGTCCTGATGGAATAAAAATATCTGTGCTGGAGTAAATGTTTGCTTAATACATGAGTGTTCCTGTGTTTTGTATGGGAACGGTCGATGCACGCAGCTGCATCAGAAAGAAAAGAATTGAAAATTTAGAGAAGTTTGGAGCGGAGGCTGCTAATGAGATCCTTCTCTCAATCGCTGAGCCCAGAGCTTTCCCAGAGCTTTGGTGACTTAGCACTGACTCACAGAGACGTGAGTCCTTTTGATGTCTTTGCGTATGTTTTTTTATTTTTTTTTTTTTAGACCTACTGCAGCTTAGCTCTGCGTTCAGCACTTTTCCTTGCCTTGCACTCCCGGGTCACTGCAGCTGGGCTCCCGCTATCCCAGGCAACCCATCGTGATTGCTTTCATAAATGTGCCAAGCTCAATATCCACACCTCTCCAGTAGCTAACCTCTGCCGCGGGGACTGGAAAGCTGCTCCAGAGCCATTCTCTTCTGATCACTGAAAATCTTTTCTTTTGCAAACTTCCTCTGTAAGTGTGTTAATTCTAGTAATATAGCTCTCAATTGACCCCGCAGATGCCATTTTGATATAAAGCTGTGAAACAGCTTCTTAAGTGATGGGTGTTTCCAGCCGAGAGTTGTTTTGGGGAGCTGCTGTGTGGTAGAGTTCATGTCCTGGCATGTATTGTGGTGTTCCTGTTCAGTATGTTAGTTAACTGTGTAGGCTAAAGTACATTTCTTGATTCAAGAGTGTAATTTAATCAGTAGGGTACGTGCTTCGCTTATGCCAGGGGACAGAATTCGGTCCGTTTTCCCAGGGAAATGTTTTTCTGTGTTACTTCACCGTGCTGTTGACCGACCTGTCTGCTCTTTCCCACAGTTGCACGTACATCTGAAATCGCTGTAACGGCTTGGAAAAAAAAAAATCGACCTCGCAAGCATATATGTTAATGAAAACTGCATTAACATGTGGTTTAGTGGTTGTGGATGCTTTTGATGTTGAATATTTTGCAGGCCATATAACAGCATTCAGTCGCTTCCTTCGTGCTGTTGCAAAACGGTGTAACGTTTAGATTAGTAACAGGCCCTGGTGTAACAGCAGTACTTAAAGCCTCAAGGAAACCTTCACAAAATGTTCTGTTCACAGATCTTTCTGTCAAAATAGCTCTGATCGGCGCTACGTCTCTGGTTTTTGCCACCAGAGATGCTTGCATGGATATGAGCCCTTCTGGCTCGGGGATGCCGATGCTGTTTGGCAGAGCCGTGACGAAGGCTCGGCCGCGTGAACCAGCACGGACTTACTAGAGCGTGTGGCGGGGCAGAGGACACCGGGAGGTTGGCTGTGCTTTGGTGTTCCCGCTCGTGATTAACTACCGTCAAATGTGATATTCACGGCATGGGAGAGCCTCTTGCCGGGCTGCCTCGTCCTTCCGAGAGGAGGGAGCAGAGCATTTCTTTTCAAATAGTCGAGCGAGCGTCGAAGCTGTTTCCTTAGGCAAAACTAAAATGGAAGGATGACGTTTTGGTTGTCTGACAGACAGTGGATTTAGGCTTTTATTCAGCAAAGCACATGAAGTCTGTTGACTTCATTGGGAGTGTGATATTTCAACCTAAGCATATGTTTAAGCTCATTCCTGAGGTTTCCATGCGAGGCCCTTGGGGAAAGCGCTTCTCACCTCACCTGCGTGAGAGGGGAGAAGGCACTGGGCTCTGTGCCTAAAGAAATTGGGACACGTTATTTGCTACGTCTCATTAGCGTAGAAAACAAGGTGAAGTGACACTGAAACTGTGAGGAAGGGACCAGGGCAAAGGGGTGTCTCTTCTGCCCGGCTCTACAGGGATGAGCAGTGTCCCCTCTCCTGGGAAAGGGGAGGAAGGGACGGGGTCCTCGGTCTTTCCCTCGCTGCTCGGTGGGGTTTCCCTGCCCTTCGTCCCGGCCATGCAGGCAGATGAGCAAGGGACGTTATTGCTGATTCACCAGTTAACTGGCTCTTCTCCAGCCCCCAAAGAGCTCCCGAGGTGGAAGAGGTCAGACCTAGCTCGACGTTACTTAACATGGCATGTGCGCACGTTTTTATCGTGGGGTGACTTCTGCATCCTCAGCGTAGCTGCCTTCAGATAAAGCGACTTCCATCGTTTTATGGAACCTGTAAGAGCCACAGCATGTTTTTGTAACTGCAGTTTAATTTTCAGGTTTTTTCAGTTTTCTGACTCATAGTCCTTTTCTCCAGAAACATAAAGTGATTCATATACCCAAGCACTTAACTCCTTTTACATTTGTAAATGGCACTTCATGCATCCTTAATGAGGGTATTCCAAACCACGAGCACCATAATTTGCTTATGCTACATAACAAGGTTCGAATCCTGCAAAGGCTTATGTAAATACTTCCAAGTTCATGGTAGGTTTATGGGAATGGTGACTTCAAACCACTGGCTGAGACTCAGCAGATCTTTGTGGTCCTCCTAAGCTCTGACACAGCTCCTGGGAAGAGAAAATGAGAAAGAAAAATGGAATTGGTGCTGTAAATCTGATACAGAAAAGAATGCAGAAGAGGCTCTTTTATTGCTTTCACAGGGGTAAGAGTTGAATATTAAAGTACATTAGAAAAAGGAGATGGAAAGAGAAGATGAAAAACAATTTTTTTTTCTCTCACTCTGCTCCAGAATTTCTAAAATTAAACTCTCAGTGTCTTATTATTTTTATTGGAAGATATGAGGGAAAAATCCCTATGCTGGATAATTCAAAGCCCAGATAGATTTATTTAGACTCAAAATACACAGTACGAGCTAGCACTGCCTTTGTAAAAAGCTATTGCACTGTTACTCAGGCAATGCACGTAATTTATGATTTTCTTTTTAAAATGGAATCAAATAATTTATGATGCTGGGTTTTTAATCTCTTAATCCAGACTTTTTCTCCCAGATCTTCCGGGAACCACTTCACATTATTCAATGTCCAAAAAAATGCTACATCTTTTTTATTTGTCTGTCTAACAGGCAGAATTCTAAAAGGAGTAAAATCTCCCAATTTGAGTTGAAATTTAATAAATCATAAGTGCATTTTGAGGCCACAGTTTGTGTTCTGAGCATCAGATTTCTGAGACACTCAAAACCATTTTTTTTTAACTCCGTAAAGTAGTGTTGTTTGCAGGCATCTGTTCGTTTTCAGGTATTTTATCGCTTTGTCTTATTCTATGTTATTTTCTCTTTGTTGTTGTTGTTGTTGTGAAAAAGGATTTTTGGTTACAATCTCCCTCTTCTTTGTTGCATGAAATGACAAAATCCTCTCCTTCTTCCTCCCTCAATCTCCAAGAATTAAAATCAAAAGAAAAGAAGAGTTAATAAGCTTCGGCTCCAGGAGTAATGTATAGCTCACTAATGTTGGTGAAAGAGTACAACCAAAACAATACCGTTAGTTAGGAAAGGACCGTGAATCGCGTGTCACCTGCGCTGAGCTTTACAAGAACTGGAAGGGGCTTGGCTTTTTGCCGTCAAAGCTGTTTTCTAGTTGCAGGTGTGGCCACCAGGTTCAGTGGCACTGGCCCTGACACTGCTTCAGCAAGGGGGTCCCGGTCCTCCCTCCCTCCCGGTGCTGGTGTCCCTGCGACCTTCCATTAAAAGGAGCAGGAGCATCGCTGGGCTTCCCAGAAGGTGCAGGGGAGAGCCGACACCTCCAGTTTATACTCTTCGGATGCTTTTTTGGTGATGTTGTGGATAAATACTCCTGGTGTTGCTGCGTTCAGGTGTCTACCGATCTCTCCCAAGACATTTCTTATTTCAGAGAGAGGCAATTTGTGAAGAAACTGTGTGTTCCTGAAAAGAAGTTACTCTGGATGATCGAAGGTCTCATGCAACTTTTAAATAGGTGATGAGGATATATGCTAGGGTGCTGGAGGAAGATCTGTGATCCCCCTTGAGAGAGGATGATAGACCCCTGAAAAGTCAGCTGAAGGAGCAGGGAGCATTTCAGGGATGAGGGTCTCTCTGATGCTCTTCCAGTTCAGTTTGCACAAGAAGGAGCTGCAGTCGGGTTTGTAATATCTGGCATTTGCTTGGTGGCTTCTCCCTCTGCGCTCTGTGGTCTTCATTCCTCTGAAAGCTCATATTTGGCTTGTGCCGTCTCTGTCGGGAGCTGATAGTGCACTTCTTTGCAGTGATTCACCAAGTGTTTATTTAGGGGCTACGTTGCATCTAGGCAGAAGTCTTTCAATATTAAAAATATGTCTGGCTTAGCGATTTACATAAGCTACCAGATTGGCATCTAGGTTACTTTTGTCTTCAGAGCTGACCACCAAGAAGGAAAAAAATGTTTCTGTCGGCCTCAACTTTTCCATAATTAAGAAGGAGATCTTGAATCAGCAACATGCAATTTTGTATGAAGCATGGACAGATACCAAGTTTGGGCTTTTGCCTCCGTTACAGTATTTTGAGACTGAAGGTTTGAACCATGGCCTTCTTTGGGAGCCCCTGAGGGGAACCTAGAACGCCCGGGGTCGCAGCCTGTAAGAGCCACGTTTACATGATACAAACAGGTTTATCGTTAGCAAACCAAGTAACAACATTGTCTTGGAGTTGTATTTAGTGGCATTTTGCTTCTCAAAGACAATCCTGTCACGGAAAGGATTTAACTGGCAGGGAAATGGCATGTTTTTACCTCGACTCACTCTGTCGTTGAGTTTTAGCCAGGGATACCCGGTCAGTTGAGTTTGGAATGAGTTTGTGTTGCCACCAAGAAGCGGGCAAGGGAGACCTTTTCCAGCGCTGCCCTCCTGAGCCTCCCGGCCCCGCTCTCGGCTGTGTCAGCACGAGCACTTCTGTGCGATGCCTGGAGGATGCCTTGGCCGGGAATCGGGTCCCAGCTCTTACCAGGTGAGGAAAGTCACCCTGCTGCCCACGCTCTTTCACCCTGCCGCCCAAATGAAACGCAGAAAGCGCTGCTACTATTTTTCATGTTGGTTTTTGTTGTTATTTTTCAGAAACTGCAATAAAAAGGTGTGATTGTCATGTTAAGGGGTAGAGGGTTTTCTGCCAACAACCAGTTCGTTCTCTGTCATTGGTTTCTTTGTTCCAGCTAAAGGAGATGTGGCAGCAGAGGATGGTTAGCCGACGGCTCGGCCAGCGGCGACCGCTCGTGCCGCAGCGCTTGGGGTAGTGCCTAGATGGCACGCACAAGGCTGTGGAGAAGGAAACAGTCTTAGGTGCAGAAAATTAAATACAGTAAGGACCAGCCTTCACCGTGCAAAACTTTGCAAGTGAAGTTGATCAGAATGGGCAGAGTGGTGTGAAACCATGAAGGCAGATGTTGAGGCCATCGGCAAGAAAATGGAGGACAGAGAAGATGTCCTGGAACGTGGTAGAGCTCTCCTTTGGTTTCCATATCTGGTGTTTACTTCTCTGTTTAGCCCATTGCCTTGGAAATCATGAGGAGCTGCTCTTTTTAATTACAGCCATCTTGGTTCTTTCTCTTTTAAAATTAATCTGTGGGTCACCTCCATCCTGCCTGGGTGCTCCTCTGCCTCACGGAGCAAGAGTTCGGAGCCCCGTCTTTTGGCCCTTTCCCTTAGTGTCTGCTCACTGCTTTTGGTGACCAAAAACCAGTTAGCCCTGTGCGGGATGTTCCCCAGCACATCAAAATCCCATCACGCGTGGCCGCCTTCAGCGTTTCTTACAGACACAAAGCAGGCAGCAGCCGTGCTAAGAGATGCCGAACCATCAACCTTTCTGGCAACCGTGACTCTGCAGGCTTGGCTTCAGGCTGGGTAAAAGTACGCTCTGGATGCATGCCTGCTGGGATGACTACCGGTCTGGCTGGTGATAGCTCAGAGATTTCAGGATCTGACAGGCAAGAGGTCCAGAAGTCACAGCAGTAAGTCAGGCTCCTACAGCAAGGGCTTCCCAGGAGGGGAGCTGCGGGATTCTCCTGCGCTGAGCTCATGGAGTGTGCAAAGTCAAGCGTTTGCAGAAGCTGGTATAAATACAATCACTGTCAGAAAGAGTATGTTAAGAATTACCAGAAAGATAATATTCCTGGGATTCTCCTAAGTGCTTATACCCAGTAACCTGGCTGCCAAAAGTGAGCTATGACTGGGGCTTACTAACTTTGTGGTCTTCATGGAAGCCCACCGCATCGTCCTGACCTCTCGCGCGCTGGTGCTCAAAGGGCTGGAAGTTGGGCAGCAATTTCAGCCTCTCCCCTTGCTGTTGATTCAGAAAGTGTTTTAAATGGCAGGCTCAGCCAGCAATGCAAACTGCAGGCATAAAAAGAATAAAAATCCCTAAATTAAAGCAAGGCCTGCGTTAGGTACAATTGTGCCATAATTTGCTGTTTAAGTCAACGTCAGGTTGGGCCTTGGCTTCGTGAGCACAATGAGGAACGTTTTGGAAAGTGGAAATTGCGTTACGGCTTCTGTTTCCTTTCCAGGGAGCCATGTGAAGCCCATTACGGAGCGAGGGAAGGTCAGGGCTGCAGGGAACGGCGCAGGATGCCTGAGAGGGAAAGGTGGGGCGAAAGGAGCTGCTGCAAAACAAGGGCAGGGAAGCGGTAGGAGAGTGAAAAGTGGTAACTGGAAACCTTGCAATATCTTGATTAGAATCCTTTCACTGAAAAGGTCAAAAAAAACCCCACCCCCCCGACTTTTTTAGTCTCGTTTTAATTTAAATATGCATCATTGGTTGTTTTTTTTTTGCATTCCGGCAGTGTTCTGCGAGTTTTTGAACTGCCAGACAGATAGACTCAGTGTTTCAAAACCAGCATCTGCATGTGTGCACATGTACTAGTCTCATGAAAATGCTGGACAGGCTGGGACTGATCAAAATGTGTTTGCTTAGCTGCCATCGGTTAATAACACCACTGTGTGTGAAGTATTGTCCTCGCTGTATTGCGGCATGCATCTCCCAGCTATATTTCACGCATCATTCCCTCAGTCCGTAAAATTATTTCTGAGCCAGCCCTGCACTGAGCCTTAAGCAGGGTGGAAGCGATGCCGTCCCTCTGTCTCGGGCAGCGGGAGCATCTCGGGGCTGTCGTACGCAGGCAGGGGAAGCAGTTTGGGAACCCGCTAGAGGAGGAGCTGCCTTTTTCTACTCTCTCTATACTGTAGCGGCTACGTTGGCCTTTCCAGGATCGCTTATTTAAAACGCTTTGCAGCACTGCTGGCCAGGCAGCACCTCCGGCAGTGTGTTGGGGAGAAAAGCGTATGGTTTGGCATAAAGGAAGTAAGCATAAAACATTTACGTATTTCTCAAAAGGCAAATGGTCGGAAAAGTCTTTCCGATGATAGCCCGAACCAGAGCAAGCTGTAATTACGTATCCTTTTGGTTTGCAGTTTATGTGATTTTTCTCTCTGGTTTTGCAGGTGTGCCACAGTTACGCTCGGCACAGTGGCTCGGCAGCCTTTTAAGAAGCTGTAGAAGGTACCCTATCGCTCAGGCACTGGCAACACTAGAAGACAGAACATACTGTCCTTTAATGCTTTGCAAAACCGTGTAGCTTAACAATATGGAGCAGTCTGAAAGCGATGACCTCTCCACGGGGAGCTGGGAGGAGGGAGGTCAGGAACTGGGATGACTACCCACTACCTTTTCATTGTACAGCTGCTGCTTAAGGATGTTTTGGTGCTTGAGTTAATAACCTTGCAAATACAACAAGGCAAAGAGGGAACGGCACAGAGGAAACTATTTGGAAGGAATTAAACATTAACAACACACCTTAAATACAACTGAGTAGAAGCAAAAGAAATAGTGTCCAAGTACAGTCTGTGCCCAGTTTTAACAGGCAGGCGGGATTTGTTTACGGAAGCAGACCATCATCTCCTTCCTCCCTGCGGTAAATTGAGTATTTAGAGGAAGTACTAGTTGGAATTTTGTCTAAGTACGACTTGCAAAGTAAAGCCTCAAAGGCAAGCCTGGTCCATTTGAGTTGCTACTCTGTAAACTAATTATCTAATTTCAGATGAGAGGCAGCAGCTAGCTGACTATTTAACTGATTCCGGACTTGGTTGGCTTTTGAGTCCACGCTACCCTGGTGTCTGCGTTCAGGGCTGTAAAACTCTGTGGTGAGAAGGCTGCTGGCTCAGCCATGGGGTATCCCGGCTGGTTCAGTGGCTCCTCCATCAGCGTTTGCCACAAGGTTCTCAAGGTACCCCAGCCCTAAAGCCAAAATGCCGTGGACAGCAAAGCCAATCTCTTAGAGGATCACTCACTACATGGTTTTGGCCTTGTGAAAATAAAGGGACAACCGTGGAGAGGGGCAAACCCCCCCAGAACGGGTCTGCCTGCTCCGGCGGAGGCAGGAGAAAACGGCGTGTGACCGCGCTGGGCTTCCGCCATCGGTCCAAGTACACCGGGGTTTGCCAGCCAAATTAAATAAACAGCCCAACGCCTCTTCCCTCCAAGTAACATCAAGTCTAATTAAGAGTACAAAGAGTACTTTTTTCGAAACGTCAATGGCTGGATCAGAAGATGAAAGATCATTGATTTTTTTTTAATTTTATTTTATCTCAGAGAATTAGTTTTAAAAAATCCCTTAGCAGCTTCTTTTTCAATGCCTAAAAGGGGAAAAAATTAAAGGGTATTTATTAGTATGAGCAGTAGTATTCCAAAATGCATTGCATGCATTATTATTAATATTATTCTAGAGATGCAATGCCAGCAAATCATAGATACAGAGAGTTGGCAATAAATTAATTGGAGAACTAAAAAAGTACTGGAAATTAGGAAGGATGATGAGATGGAAGAGATCAGCTGAGCAAAGTGAAGACTGAGAATGACGCGTCTTTCTTGCACTAATATGGCAGTGAAATATAGGGAAGGCAGAGTGGGAATACTGATCTTCACGTGCTTCTAACAACTTCTTGCCTCGGTCAAATTGCTGTAAAATTGCTAACGTGAGCTATTACAGGATGAAAAGACCTTTATGCCAATATAAATGCATCTCTGGTGCGGAGTTCTCACTTCTGCAATGATAGTTTCTAAATTGATATGATATTACAGAGTGAGCTGGGCTTTGGAAAAAAACGGTGGCTTAAGTTCACCTGTGCTAGCCTTAGCCTTTAGTCCTCGGGTAGAGGACACAAGTCCAGGCACCGTGGCAGGAATTCCAGGGCCCATAAACACTACGTAAGGCATACAGGGAAAACCAGCTCTGATGCCGACACGAATTGATGGGCTCTGGGCTGACGTTACCTCTTGAAACGAGACTTGGTATGATGGTAAATAGTGCCATAAAACCTCAGTTCCCAGCTGTTTGACAGTCAAGAAAAAACAGATCCAATACCCTGGATTAT
This sequence comes from Cariama cristata, assembly GCF_000690535.1. NCBI lineage: Eukaryota > Metazoa > Chordata > Aves > Cariamiformes > Cariamidae > Cariama > Cariama cristata. The sequence continues at coordinate 35,686 of NW_009635324.1, forward strand.
TTAAGAAGAAAATAGAGGAGAAAACAGCAAGCGTTATTGTGCCTCTGTGTCGTACGTGCTTCTGCTGCAGCTCTCGGAGAACAACAGAGGAGGATGAAAGTGCAAGGAGGGGTGGCCAGGGTGATCAGAGGTGTGAAATTACTGGGCTTTCGGTTACGAATAGACCAGAGGAGAGAGTTTTTCGGATACATAGTTAAGCTGGGGAGCTCTTTGCCACGTGAGGCTGTGGATGCTAAAATTTACATGAGCTTAGGATGAGGCTGGGCAGGTTTGCAGAGAAAAAAATCCACTGAGTGATAGAGTTAAAAACCAAACCAACCTGTCTGGGTCAGAAAGTTGCTGAGCTGCATATCATTGAAGGAGGCCAGGAGAGAAAGTTTTCTCGCTTCTCTTATGCTTTTCCCTAGGCATTTTTTTGGCTATTTGCCCTTAATGGCTTCTCCAGTTTAAGAGAGCCTTTAAAGGTGGTCCGGGGAGGGGAAGGGCTAAAGGAGAACAGGAATCAAGAGCAAGCGTCTGCTCGTGAAGGACAACAAATGCAAAAAGGGCAGGGGTGTGAGGGTCGCACAACCCAAACCTAAAGAGTCGGGGGCGCGGGGACAGCCAGAAGAGCCGAGGCACCCGGGGGACAAAGGCGGAGGGGGCAGGCTCAGGAGGGACACTCTCGGTGGGATTCAAACATTTTACATTACAGTCTGTGGGCTTTCTGGAAAACCTGACTGAAAGGGGTTTTTTCTTTTCTTTGCAGTTTGGTACTAATAAACCGGGGCCCCCAGCAAAGTTTTAATCTCCACGCCATGCCACGTGTGAAGTTAGGGCAGAACCCAAGAAGGAAAAACAGAGGCCAACGGACTACAAAGTCCCTGCCGTACAGCACCGCAGGCCCTGTATACCTGGCTCCCAAATTTTGGCGATGCATGTAAAAATTGGTGCCTCTTCAGTAATCATTCTTCCTTCAGGAAACATCAACCCATTGAGCCGTAAGATCTTTAGGCCTCCGAGATCCGCTGTCCCCAAAGCGGAGGTGACTGCAGAGGTGGTATTCGTCTTGAGCGAGTTTGCTGTCCGCTTTGCTTGCCTGCCTCCCAAAGCAGGAGCCTTCTGGAGGGGAAGGGGCACTGAAGGAGCTCCGTTCACCCGCATTAAGACCTGAAGGAGCAGGGCTGCTCTTCAGTCTCCTTTTCTCCAGGCATCTCAACCCTCTGGATGAGGTTTGTGTTCTTTCCAGCGGGATGTTGCTAAAAGCAGGTGGAAACTTGCTTCTTTGAGTATTTGATTTTTACCCCAAAAACGTCTCTTGACATTCCCACAGCTTTAAAATTACTTTTCGCCCTCTCCATCTTTACTTTTCCATACCTTGTTTTGGTGTGGCAGTTTTTTTCTCTTCGTTGGCTTTGCTTCTGTGAAGGACTTCGCATAATGTTTTCCTTCAAATTGTTCCATTTCAAAGTTTTCCCTTTATTTGAAACTTCCTAGTTGCTATGTGACTCTGCTTGTGTGGTTTCTAGGTCTGCTTTTGCTTTACAGTGTCCTTTTTCTCTTAGGCACTTTCCCTTGAACAGCTGTATGGTGGTGATAGCATGAAAATTCGCTGTATCCCTAGGATTCTCTATACAGAAGTCTAAAATACCAGTGAGAGAAAGAGAGACAAAGCAAGCATTTTTTAATAGAAAATAAGGGCTATTTACTTACAGGATATTTATTTTCAAAAATTCCCTAATAGCACAAAGAGGAACTTTGCCATTTGATAAAAAATACATGCTTATTTTGCTTCATATGTCCTAGTCATACCACAGGCTTTCCACAAAAAGAACAAGCATTTATTTTTGTGCCGTGTGCCCAGAACAGCTACTGCACGGCCGTCGTTCTGCCAGGATTTGGTGCTGGGGAGGTGCAGCCTGATGTTTAGAGGCAGAGTGCTCCAGATTTTACTGGGGGCTGTTGGGCTGCCGGTCTCTGAGTCACGATGGGTTTATGCTTTGACTCACCGTCAGAGTGCTATAGCGTTATATATATTCTGTTAAGTATATATTTGGGAGAGTACATCTCCTGAAGTCTTCTCAAACAGATCCTTTTTGACTCAAAACACTTGATTCCTGGAAGAGTTCATGGCACTGGGTCTGATCTGAAGCCCACCGAGACCGGCGAGCGCTTTGCTGCTGGTACTCAGGCAGGCTGTAGCCGGATTTAAAAAGTGACCTACATCTTGTGCTCCGTATCTCAGGCTCTCTTTGCGTAACCATCCATAGGTGGTCTAAATTTACCACTGCGGTGTGAAAACCTGAATCCAGAAACAGCAGTGGGTCTAGCTATTTAAACCGCTTTTTGTCCTGATTTCAGAACCATGAGCAAGACTCGCACTTGCCAGCTTTGTCAGCAAAGCTAAGCTGGTGAAGATTTTCTTTGGTGACCGTTTTTATTTCTGGTTCATGGCTATACCAGGAGGGACCAGCAAAAAAATGCTGTAGCAGATATTCCTTATTTTGCTTACTGACCTGGGTTCGCTCGCCTGGCAGAAGTGGGTTTTGCTCTCCGGTATGGTTGTGTTTAGACGGAGAGGCCTTTTCTAACTTGGAAGTTTCGCCAGCGGACTTCAACCCTTTGGGAATTTCAGGTGCGGGTGGATACAGAGGGGTTTTCTGCAGCTGCGTCTGGCCCTGCCGTGCTGCTTTGCAGAGGCAGGATGGTGCCAATCGGCCAGCGCTGCCCAAGGGTCGCGAGGCAAAGCGGTGGGACTGCGAGTGAGTCCTCGGGTCTCCGCTCTGCCACCCAAAGCAAGCTGGCAGGTGTATAAGGGTCTGCGTAATATCTCAGGAAGGGTGGAACCTCCTTTTGAAGATGGTATCGGACCTTTTGTCGTCTTTTTTCCTTTCCTTATGAATACTTCTTATGTAAAGTGTCGTGGAATCGTCATTTAAATTAGTGGAGCGATATTGGTTTGGGCTTTGGGTGTGAGGCTGGGGCGTGCGGTAGGCGCTGGTGCATGAGGAGTGCAACCCATCGCTGAGGGCGGATGGGCGATGGCGTCTGGGTGACCCCTTCGGGAACAAAGGGGACACCTTTGCCTTTGGAGGCAACTGAGACAAACTCTTGAAACTGTGATTAAAATGGGCTTTATTAATGTACAACTTTTAATTTAGCCCTGGGAAGGTAACGTGTGCTGTATGTTGCCCACTTCTGTCCACCTTTAGGATGGAGGTTGAGTTTTCCTTGGGGTGCAGCTGGTTGGAAGTGCAAGAAGCTGTTGTGGTTTGTGGGACTGGAGCAGATCGGTACCCGGGATGCCGGAGCCGGGCAGCAGCGGTCCGTGTACGAAGGAGAAATGCAATGCAGGACCGGAGGCCAGCGGTCAGCAGTGGCTGGGTCTG
>NW_009635324.1:39131-49057 GCF_000690535.1 Cariama cristata
GCGGGTCATCCACTGAGCGGATGGAGCAAAAGCAGTAGCGATTCCCTGTTATTTATATAGGGATACTGGGCATGGTGCCTGATTTTTTTAATTGTGATAAGAAAACTTTCTGGAAGGAAGAGAGTATTGTGTTAAAGTGTCTCCTGAATCCAACTCTTTCCTCATACGGCTGTTTCTCTCAAGGTGGTGATAACGTTCCCAGAGAGAGCAGGGTGGGAAAACTGAAGGTCTCGTGGTTGTGTCTTCCAGGAGCATCAGAATTTCTTTTTGTTAGATGCAAACTGTCGGGGTTGCGGAGGGGGTGGGGAGGTGTTTCTCAGTTACTCGTGGTGGTTAATACCAAAGCACTTGATCCCATCAGTGTTTTGACCTACTGGTTTTACAACCAGGTGCTTGCTGCCATGAGTTAGGGGTTTGTAAATTAGGCCTTTATATATCCTGCAAAATATTAACAGGTTTACTCTCCCTGCACACCCTTCATTCATCGCTACGTAACAGCAGAGAGCAATTCAGCTCCCTGGCAGGGTGTTTTAGTAGGACAGCAAATGGTCTGTGTTTACTTATGCTCTACGATTCAGTAGCTGTACTGCAAATCTTGGCCAAGATCCTGAAGAGCTGGGGCCTAAAAACAAGCTCTTAAATTCATATTTAGGTTCCTAATAGGTGGTCTGATTTTTCAAATATTGAGTCCATCCTGACTTGCTGACTTTTTGGAAACAAATAGGCTATCAGCATTTTGAAAATCAGGGCTGCTATGTGTTCCCACGCTTGCATGGGGAAGCTAAACTATGGTTTAGACTCCTTTTAATATTTGTCTTTGTAGTATCGCAGTGCCTGTTTTATTCTCTACATTGCAATAATTCCTAGTGGAGCTTCGTCACGTTGACAAACTATCAGTTTAGATTGATTAAAATGTCCAGTAAAAAAGTTGCCAGCAAGGTTGCGATTTGAAATCTTTGCTGGCAGATGAAGAGATGCACAGAGTAAGAATATTTCTGGCAAGTCACTGGCATTTTTTTTTCATAAAAGAGCAGGCTATAAATACCATCTTTCCTATAACATATGCTTCGCTGCCTGTGCCTGACAGCGAACCTGAGTGAACTAGGGTTCATCAGAAAGGCTGATTGTGCCCTCAATATTCTGGGGAGCTCTTCAGTGCCTCTTGGTGAGGTTTTTTTCTCCTGTGTGTCAGTGCAATACGGCTTCCTTTCCTTTCTCTATATAATTTCAAGGAAAATCTGATTCATTACTTCAGGGGCTCAGCTAAATTCTTTCCTCTGGACCATTTTTAAAGAAATCACTTAAGCCTCAAATAGTTGTGCTGGCTGCAGGAGCAGCTGTGTGAAAGAGTGGGCATTTGCTTCGCTTCTCGCTGCTCATCCTCAAGCAGAGGAGGCTCTCCTTAATCTGTGGGCTCAGAAGCACAGCAAAAGGGCTGTTTGACCTGAGATAAAACAATGACAAAACCATTCCTCTGGAAGCACAGCATGCAGGCACTTTGGGATGCTGCTGGAATATATTACTGGGGATAACATACTCTTCCTTTACAAAAGGAAATCATACCAACGCCTTTAGGGAAAAAAAAAAAAAAAAGGCTTGTGTGGTGAGGGGAGAGGGAAGAAATTATTCTTCGTAATATTTAAAAGTTCTTCAATTCAGATGGCCCTGGAATAGGAGGATTTAATGTATGGTAAATCAGCAGAGTGATCTGGCACGATTGCAAAGACGACTTTGAAAGACTGTCTCATTTTGGTCTCGGAGATACTTCATTTCTTCTCTTCAGATACCCTGACGGATCAAAATTTACAGCGTTTTCAGTAATCTGTATGCACTTTTTCTCTCAAATGGGGGCCGCTCCTGAGAAAAGAATTTTGGTTCGTAAACATTATTTGGCTGAGACTAACTGCATGTTTCCATTCCCCTTGCAGAGGCACGGCGATAGCTGGAATTGTTTTCGGTATAGTATTTATAATGGGAGTGATTGCCGGGATTGCCATCTGTATCTGCATGTGCATGAAGAACAACCGTGGGACTCGAGTGGGGGTCATCCGAACTGCGCACGTCAGTGCCATCAGCACGTACCCAGGTAAGGAAGGCAAACGAGCCCCCCGCGAGGGTGTGGGTGGCCATGGTAGGAGCGCGTCTCCGGATAGCTGCGGCTCCGCACTAAATGGGGGATGTGGATAGAGTCCAGGGAGGAACGGCACGACTCCCTGCCGAGAAACGCAAGCGTGCGCAGTGTTCGCCAGCGCAGCACTCTGCCTCGGCGAATTTATAGGGCGACTCGGTGAGCTAACGAGAGGTGCCAGGTGCCCTGCTGACACAGCCGGATGGCTTGCCATGCCTGCACTAGCATGTTGAGACCTCGCTCGAGGCGGTGCTGCGTTGTGCGGGATGGACCTTCTCCCTGTCCCAGAGGCTCTCTGGCAATGGATCAGTTGTTCTTCTTTTGTGTTCTGGTTCTTGTATTTGCTCGTGTTCACCCGCAGTCAGCTCCCTTTCATTGTCTGATATAATGGGGGCCCAGCATCCCACCGAGAGGGGAAAACCTGGACAATAAGGTCTGTGGGTCATAGCGCAAAGGCTTTGAGTGGTGCCACGTGGAGGCTGACGCAGCCCGAGCTGACTGGTACTCGGCCAGAGCTCACAAGCCCTGCTGGGAGCTGCAGGATCCCACATGATTTCTACAAAGGCACACGGGCATCTTTGCAGGGTGTTCTCTGCTGTGTGTCCCAGGAAGGACTGCTGGCTGGCGTGCGGTGCTGGATCCGGGGTGGCTCTCTGCATCCGCCTGGCACCATGCCTGAACTGATGGGAACTTGGCGCGTGGTGCAGAGATGCCCGTTGTGCCGTGGTCAGAGTTAGCCAAGAGTGTTGGACGTGCTCAGTGCAGGCTTGTCTGCGGGTTAACGTTTTGGTGTCATGGTTTTTTAGGTGCAGGACAGCACCAGGGGAGGCACAGAGCCTAAGTCAGGTCTGGCACTGAGCTTACAAACTGTCCCAGGCTCTGGGGCAGCCCGGGGGACAGTAGGGACCCTCCATGGGTCTGCTCCAGTGCAGTTGTGCCCATAGTGAGTGGGAACAGGTACCCAGGGCTGTACCTGAGCTAGCTCTGCGCAGAGCCGCTCTCTGCACCTCGCTTGTGGACTCACACCGGTCTAGGAGCTGGGTACAGGAGCACCAAAGGTGGATCTGCATCGAGCCGGCTGGGATCTGCAAGGCTCACTTGTCTGGACGCCCCACCGCGTGAAAGTGGCCACGTTGTTGAAGAGCAGAGCTGACCCTGGAAGCAGCAGAATGGTGTTTATGCAACGCAGCTATGTCTCTGCTTCAGTGACGTTGTTAATTACAAATCCAGGAGCGATTGCCTTGGGATAACTTGAGAATTCACTGTAATAAAAGGCAACGCTGTTTCATGGATGAAGTCCCCTCAACCCACTCTTGGAGATCCCCTGCCTTTATATTCCCTCCTGTTGCAAAGGTTGCAGCGAGCCCCAGGTGCATGAGGTATACTTGTAGGCAAGCTATGCAATATTTATTGTGTGTTCCTTTATCACATTCACTGCTCTCAGTGTCTGTTTTCTCCCTCATGTTCTTACTTTCCAGTTAAACTAAAATCATCTATAATCATCCTTATCATCGCAACATTGTTTTGCATAGAGAGATGAGTAATGAAAGAAAACTGCAATATTCTCAACCGTGAATTGCTGAAGAGCTACTTCAGAATCTAATAGTCAGTGGAAGCTGTAAAAACAAGAGCTAAATGAAGACTCCAGGGCTGTAGCCTTTTCCTCCCCAAGTCTGCTCCTGCAATGACTCACCCCTCTCTCTCCACCTCCAGGCAGTTTGACTCTGCACGCTCCCGGTTCCCGGTGCAAACGTTAGTTCCAGCAGTTCTTCCTCTCAGCAGCAGCATTTTTTGGAGGATAGGGAAGCTCTCGGATTATTTCTGTGTTCCCCGCTCTCATGAACACTTCTGGAGGAATGAGTGACCTGGTTTTGGCCACCAGGTTTGCGACCAGCCCTTCTCCTGCCATGGCCTGTTTTGGACAGGAACGGTGGGCGAGGGGATGCCCGCCCTTTGGCCTCAGCAACAGCGACAGCTGCTTTTTCAGAGAGCGGGGAGTGCTTTTCATGGCACACTGGGATTTGAGTCTCTTCCCCCATCACAAACATCCTGGGTTTCCATTCCCTCTCTATTCAAGTGCTATTTCACTGCCAGTCTGCGGAGACATCTGGGGAGGGACAGGAGGGCATCCGTGGTGACATAGACAGAGACATGAGCAGACTCTGGACCTTAAAATTTGTGGAGACTACTCTAATGGGGTCTTGATATGGAGCTTTCAGTTCCTACCATGCTGTCATTCAGCAGCATTTACTGTCTTTTTGATCACTGAACTCATCCTTCTTCTCTAAGGTTAGTAGAAATAGTTGAGAAAATGCTTTCAGCTGTTTATGAATGGGTTTTTTTGTTTCCTAAGTGCCTGACCCAGTTTACAAACACTGGGCTCTCCTCAGATGTCCCTGTTGGGGTGAACAAGGCGAAAACTTTGTTATTCCTCAGCCGGAGCCCTGGGAACGCCCTGGGAGATGTCTGGCGTTTGCCCTGGGCAGTGTGATGCTGCTGGGCTTGGCATGGCATGAAAGCTCAGGTATCTCCTGGGGATCCAGAGGGTGTTTGAGAGGTCTGTGGAGATCAGCAAAAACCCTGACTACCTCGTCATTTTGAGACAACATAAATCCATGTTGCTGCTGAAGGGGGTGGAAGGGAATGGATCTGATAAAATCCCAACCTTCCTCCCCTGAAAAGGTTTAGCTCTGCCTCATCACCCTGGTATCATCTGCCGTGTGGCCACTCAAACGCTGTTACCGGCACAACGTGTCAGTGAGCAGTGAAGGAAAGGGCAATAAGCGAGGACTCGCATTGACATAAAGTGACTGTATAATGACAGTCTGAAAAAAAAAGTGAGTGCATTGCCAGGAGACTTTACATTTGTTGTATGGAAGTCTGAGTGTCAACTAGAAAATACTTGGAGGCCTGCATCTGAAAAACTTTTTAACCATGTCTTCTTTTTTCTCCCGTTTCAGTGGCTCCACCACCCTACAGTTACGAATACGAAATGGAGTACCCAGCTGACCTACCTCCACCTTACACTCCAACCCCACAGACTTCCATACAGTATCCCCCACCCCCTCCATACCCTGGATATTCAGGGAAATAATTACGTGGCTTCACACGGATATTAACTGCCTGTTGAAACAGCCAGCACCGTTGGGACAAATATTATTGACTCAGGGACAAATAGGATGAGGTCTGCATCAACACATACGGCCAGGTGTTGAAATAACCTGGGAAGGTTGCTGTGGCTCAGGACGAAGAATAGTGTCCACTCCGGACCATCACGTTTCATGATTAAGCAACGCATGATCAAAGAAAGAGTTGCTGTAAGTTAGTGCCTGAGGAGCAGTGCTTAGCATCGGTGCTTAGCTTCAGCGGCAGCCCCTGACAGCACCTGGGAGTGCGGGGCTTCCCCTGTAAGAAGGTGTAAATGGTGCCACAAGCTGTTTCGGAAGCACAAGAGGCAGCTGCTGGGGCTTATTCTGGTGGAAGAGTCCAACTGGTGTCTTCAAGTATGTGTTACGCCTTTCCTTGAAATGAGGGGAATGAGGAAGAACAAGGAAGACTGAAGCTATTTTCAGTTTCTACTTCAGGCTGACAATACCCAAAGATCAGCTGTGCATATTGGTCTGATAAGCGTGTTAGAAAGAGGAGTGCTGTCAGCGTTACTCACCAGCCAAAAAATGATGGCTATTATTTTTGGCCAAGTGCAGGTTGTTTTAAGTGCCTACTTTTAAACAGTTTGAGACTAGTTTGTGGCCTAAAATGTAAACATAAAGAGCATTTTTATATGTGAAATACACTAATTTATAGCTGATTTACTTTTACCTGGACTTAAATACTGTATACATTGGAAATATGCTACAATACCTTTTGTATCAGCAAATGATACTTTGATTTTTAAAAAAAATACTGAGTTGGGAAAACAAGTGGGAGAAGAAATACAAACCAAATATTAAAACATCATAGATTTCTCTTCAATTGGATTGTGTAAAGATTTTTTTTTAAAATAATACTGTTTACTAGTAATAACGGTATTCAGCCTAACCAAAAAGCGTAGAGGCTGTGAGCATCAGATTACTTTTGAATGTTGTCTTGGGCATTTTAAAACTGTAAGTCACCAAATAAGACTTTTTGTATTTGTCACACATATTGTTCAAAATTACTTAATCTCAACTATCTAAAGTACAGACCTTGATGATTTAAAGTGTTCCATATACTTATGGGGCTAACTGTAATTCAGCAGCAGCTATCTGACTTCAGAAGAGAGTATCCCATTACCTAAAGCATCATCCTTCAATGGCAAGACTAGTATTTTTCTGAGTTTTTATATGTGAACCACAAAGAGAGCGGAAAACTCTTTGGGGATTTACAAGTGCTGAAAGCCCTTAGTTTGAGTTGGGTGGCTGGGCAGTTTGAGAATTGGCAGTCAAAATAGTGGCAGGTGACAAAAAAACGGCACCTAGAGTTCCAGACAGCTGTGGCATTGTTGTCCCCAAAGCGGGGCTCCTTCACCCGCTGTGCAACACGCCGACACACGTGCAGAGCAGAGGTATTTCATTCCGTGTCTGTGCAGAGGTGGGTGCTAGGCGGTAGTCCCACAGAGCCAGCACACCCTGGAAAATTTGGGTGGCAGCTGGTATAGGAGAGAGAAACAAAGAAACTACCCAAAAGTAAATGATTGGTTACCCATGATCACACTGACAAAAAATCATCTGCCCATGTCTCGTTACCTAATTACTTCATTACACTAAGATGGTCCTAAATTTGCATCTAAAATCTGCTCCTAGGGGTGTGGTTTTTAGCATTATAATGAGATTAATGAGCTAAGTTCATCTGAAGGATGCAATTTCATAAGCTGGACCCCAACCGTCCGAGACCAGTTTGGAGATCAGTGTCTTCTTCTTATCTTACTGTTTTGGTTCTTCTTTATCATATTCTGCATTCCTCAGCAACACACTCCTCCCGTCGCCAGACCTTGCATGGCTCACCGTTCTCGCTCAGTAGAAAATTTCTACTGGGTATCAGCATCAGGTCCATTTCAGAGGGAGAGACTGCAGGTTGCTGCTGATTCCTGAAGATCAGAAGGCATTTAAATGTTTTCCAGTGTAGCCCTCGTCTTCTTTTCAGGTGTATCAGTGCATTAGTGAATAAAAAAGCAGCTTGCAAAAGGTGGTACCATATCCCAATGAAGTCAACTGACAACCTCTCATCCCTCTCCAAGCCTGATATTTTTGGTGTTCAGTCCTGATTCAGTAAAGAACTCAAGCGGCCTTTTAACTTTGAGCACAAAGGTTATTCAGAGGCTTTCTTGTAAACGAGACCTTATTGACCGTTCTTGCTCAGATTTTGTAGTTGTCTTTGTCCCTTCCAGGCTGACTAAGCTTATTCTCTTGAAACCCCGCTTGAAAGCAGCTGAGGGAGCTGGGGGGGTTTGGTCTGGCGAAGAGGAGGCTGAGGGGAGACCTGATCGCCCTCTACAACGACCTGAAAGGAAGGGGTAGCCAGGTGGGGGTCGGTCTCTTCTCCCTGGTAACTAGCGATAGGACAAGAGGAAACGGTCTCAAGTTGTGCCAGGGGAGGTTCAGGTTGGATATCAGGAAGAATTTCTTCACTGTAAGAGTCGTTAGGCATTGGAACGGGCTCCCCAGGGAGGGGGTGGAGTCACCATCCCTGGAGGCGTTCAAAAAATGTTTAGATGTGGTGCTTCAAGACGTGGTTTAGTGGGTTTAGTGGGCATGGTGGCATCGGGTATACGGTTGGACTTGATGATCTTTGAGGTCTCTTCCAACCATAATGATTCTGTGATTCTATGAAAGTGCCAGTGGCCTCAGTCATCACCAGTGTAAGTTCAGAAGACCTGTGTTGTGGCCCTCGGCCAAACTGAGCCCGTTACATACCTCAGCATTTCTAACCCAGCCAGAGGAAAACGAAGCTGCCTCAAAGGTTTTGGTTCCTGCTGGTTCCTTGGAGTCTTCTCCAAGGAAGGAGAGTTATATTCTCATTTCTGGTTTGCCATTCGGAAGTGACAAGTGCTGAACTAGGTTATCCTTACAATTGCTTCTGGGCTACGTCCTGCGACACTTCAGCTGGTACCCTGGCCTCTTAAGAGATGGATGTTCCTTAGTTGAAATCCTCCCATGAAGGGCAAGGTTCTGTGTGCGGTGTTACGACAGTCCCTGTTCAAAAGCATCTGCTGGGGTATTGATGTGTCTGCCAACGTGGTGGCCAGTGTGAAGGACAGAATGTGTGTCATTTTCTCTGTGGGAAATCCTGTTCCTACCGCATCGTTCTTTGCTAGTACCTCAGCACCTTCCAGTTGATCACAGCAGATGATATTTCTGTCCCAAAAAGTTACCTGTAGATAAAAAGTGTTGTCATTTTTTCCCAGTCTTGGATTTCATTTCTTTGTGCTGAACGTGCAGACACACAAATCAAAGAGCAGTTTGTATTTGAAGAATCCAGTCTCCTGAAAAATAAAGAGCAAGAAAACTATCCTATAGATCATAAATCTTCCCTTAGAGGAAGAATTTCTCCAGCCGTGACATTTGTCAGAACAACTTATAAAGCAGATTTCTTAAATAAAAAGGCATTTCTGGAAAATAACTAAAAGCCTTTGATCAGAGAGCCCTCTGTTTTTCAGCTTTGCAGTTGCGTGTCGCCTGTGATGATGCTGCATAAAGGTCATAGTGACCGAAGTACCTGCAATGTATACATGACTTATGCCAGGGAAAAATTATGGAAATAGGAAATTGAGGATTTCATAGCGATAGAGAGCTATCTCTTTTCTATGAAAACACTAGGGAGGGTGTTGATTTTAGTATGTTGATTAATGTTCTGCAGAGGCACATCTGTTGGGCCATAGCGGACGATAATTGTAGTCTCAAAGGGCATCACATCTCTTGTCCTTGCTAAAGACATGAAACATAGAGGTGTTGCCCTTTCAGGGGAACCAGGTAAAACTGGAACAGAGTAGCCTCTTTTCAGACAGAGGTGATGATTGCCTTGAAAATAAGTAAAACTGAGAGAGCCAGAGAGGAGGAAGGAGTCTGAAAGATTTCTAGAAGTAAAAGAATAGAACAAGGAAGTTGCTGCATTACCAAATGGAAGCATTTGCTAATACTGAAGTCATACGAGTTGAATTTAGTTGAAAATGCTGAAGTGTTGTTGTACCTTAAGTGTTATTTTCTCTGTGTGGAAGCATGTAATTTGTTCACCACCTCCATATTCAAAGTTCCTGCAGTGCAGATATTGCCGGCCAGTAGTCATTTATTCTGTTTCACATGAATAGCTTGCAGATGAGTGGGTTAGTACAAAGAGTTTTTACTTAGTCATGCTGACTTATTTCAGTCTCATGCCCTACATCATATTGTAGAGTAAGAAAAAAAAAGTAGATGAAAATGTAATCTGTGGCTGAGAAAGGCCAAACAATCTTTTGTTTTTCTCGCTCGGCAGTGGACATTATCACTGATGTGGTGGGTGAATGTAGCGTTGCCCTGGGTGGTTCATCTGCTTGGGCCAAACGCTACTGATTTTGTTGCGGTCTCTGCCTTTGGTCGACGATGCCTAGGCTGAGCTGGGGAGGCAGAGAGGGAAGGTCACCGCCTCCGGAGTAGAGGATCTGGTCCTGTGAGCCTTTCTCTGTGGTTTCCCGGTTTAGCACATTGGGCGACTTGCCTGGTTGCACGATTGCTGTTAGGGATTGGGAGCAGCGGGAGTTGCAGGTGCTTACAAGAGCACATATGCTTGCATACGCTCTGATGCCAGGCCTCTTTTGTGGGAGGGGGGGGGGGGGACATTCCGGGGG
>NW_009635324.1:49088-55394 GCF_000690535.1 Cariama cristata
GTTAATCATATATCGGGGATATTTCAAGCCATGATTCATTTCACAGACTTAATTTAATCTGGCATTTCTTTGACTTTTTTTTCCCCCAGAAAGAGCTGCTTCGAAACCAGTTATCTCTCTGACAGCCTGCTGTTTCTAGGGTATGTACCAAACAGCAGGAGAAATCTGTTTAAGAGCTAATGACCCATTTGGGAGACTTTACAAATTAGGTAATAATCAGTTGGAGGAGTTAAAAGGCCAAGGCAAAGCCAAGGGAAGTTAATGTGCTAGGCTGCCATTGCCTAAATGACATGCTCCCATGAAAGGATCGTTAATGCTATTATAAGCCTTTTTTAATTAATGAAAAATGTAACAATTTGCTTTTTGAGTGTTGGTAACTTTGAAAGATGCAGTTTTACCGGTGTACTAGACCAGATTCTCAATAGTGCCACAATGAAGAGATTAGATTGCTCCATAGAGCACCTGGATCGATATTAACGGTGTTCTTGGTATAGTAGAAATAGAGTCTTTCAATTTAAAGGAAATGTTCTCAAGACCCTTTGTGAAATCACAATGATATTTTTTGGATGTAATGGGGTAGTTCATAAAGCACTGATGGCTATCTATTAGAATAGTAAATGTTTGGCATTGCTGTATTCACTTTCATCCTGGAAGCTCTCCAAATACTTTAGTAACTAGAAAAATATTTATTTTAGTTACCTTGGGATAAAACGCAGCAGGTATTTAACGGCACACAGTAATAGTACCTAACACCCTGAGGCAGAAATTGCACAAAAGAATTAAGGGAAATTGAATATATTTCTTCAGTTTCGCTAAAATGTCAATGCTTGGACAAAACACCTTGAGAAAATAATGACCAGGACCATTGGTCAAGTGGTCTCTATTATTAATTTCCACTGGGTATGCCCAGTCTAGTGGTGTCATTTTGGTGAGCAGCCCAAATTGATGAACAAACAGAGGAGTCAAGAAAGGCGAAGTGGTGGTCCCTTGCTTGACAAAAGGAAAAGAGAGATGGGGGAAAAAACAAAACGGTCAAGACTTTGATTTTGTGTGGCCTACAGAGGACAGCTCACTGGAGCTGTTGCCGGTGACTGTCACTGTAGGAAGAGTGATGGCGATGAGGATGGAGCGTGCTGAAGAGCAGCCACGCCATCGAGGGAGGAGCCCAGAGAAGGATCCAGCGAGCTCTGGCGCAGGGATCACGTAACTGAGGGTGCTGGAGGCAATAACTAGAGCATAAACCTTTGTCTGATTTGCTGCGAAGATTAGCTGGTCAACATTTACACAGCACTGGAAGTGGAAAATGTTAATTATTTTTGTTACGCTGAGTACCGTTAGTATTTTGCATCCTTAGCGGAGAGTAGGAAGGGGCAGGCTTGGGATGCCGTTGCTGTCACAGTGATGACTAAGAATGGACTGAAGCCAACAGAAACAAAAGGAAAGCCAAAGCCTTAGGTGTTTCTGAAGAAAGTCGGGTGTTTTTGTCAGCCCAGCATATGGAGCTGGTTCCTTGGTGGAGGCGAGCTGGCCTGCTGCCAGCCGAGGCAGCTGATTTGAAAGAGCTGAAGCCTGCGGGAGGGAGGCTGATGTGGGAGCTGTGTAATGCTGGTTGTCCCCAGGCCGGAGACTTCACCTGACCCCGCTGCTCACTCGCAGGAAACCTGCTCGGGGGGAGGCTTCAAGGCTGTCCTCCTTTCTGGCATTAATGCCAGGCTGGCCAGCTTAGCCCCTAACCTTCACAACACATCTGTGATACGTTCATTTTCAGGAACACGGGCAAAACCACTTTTTCGTGGCCAGCAGGCAATCCCCAAATTTCTCTCAACAGATCTTGTGTTGTATGGACGGGAGGTCCTCCATTACAGGAACTAATCGAGACTGGTACCACCTTTTGCCAGTTCATCCAGATTGCCCCGTCTTTTTTGTGTTCTAGCGTATTTCCCAGCGACTCATCTCATTGCCTTTATTTTACATGCTCCCTCAAGATCCCTCGGGGCTGCGTCCTTATTTTTACTGCTGCTTGCCAAAGAGCTTTTCCAAGGAGTACTGATCACAGGAGAACATTTTCTGGGCAGACCCCTGCCCTTGTCCCCCTGCATCACCACCGCTGGGACCCGCCTGGGGAGGCTGGGCTCTGCAAGACTCTGCCTTACCCTGGTTTTAAATATCGCCTGCTCTGCAGGGGAGGAAGGCCAGCTCTTCAGCAGCTGTCCTGAGGTCACCCTCAGTCCAGGCTTTGCTTGTGATGAAACTCCGCTCTCTGTTTCCAAAAATCCAAATGTGGTCAGTAAGTTTGGAAGAGGAAAGGGAAAAGGGAAAAGAAATCATGCCCACACCTGCTTTCTGGTTTAGCTCATCTCTGAGCGGTGTCGTTTTCCCTGTGTAGTGCCGGCTATCAAGTTGATAGCCTGTCGCCTCTCTTCTGAAGGTGTCTGTTTTCCTTCGCTGTGGAGCATCTGTAGGAGGAGGGCAGGGTGTGTTACGGGCATGTGCGCAAACGCAAAGCCGGAGCGTTCCCTGGGGCTGCCTTGTGATTTTGGTACCTGTAGCCCCCCCGCTTCACGGCTGGACCTTCATGAGCAATCGCTCAACTGGGAAATTTTTACCCTTTTCGGCGAAGTCTAATATACCGCCTGGCTTAATTTTTAGATAGCTCATGTCCCTTAGTTTTATACGGACGGCAACTTGTTGGTGACTAGGCTGTGCTTAATTAAACGTAACGTTAGTCTAGGGCTGGGAATCCAGTGTAGTGGGACTCAAACTCTTTCATTATACCTTGAAAGTTGAACAGTAACTCGGCAAGTACAGACTATATAGATTGTATGGTGGGATGTACGGAGCATAGATGCAGAATAAATCCGTGTACTTGCAACCAGCCCTTGTTTGAGGCCGAGGATCGCAGGAGCGAGCCGCGTTGCGATGGCAGTGGTGAGTGACACTGAGGACAAGCTGTGACTAGTGGTGTGGTACAGAGAGGGGATGCTGTGTGTCCCAAGGACGGGACTCTTGTGGAAAGGTAAGATTGACCTGATAATCAAGAAGCCTGGGAAAAGTCACAACATAAACGTGCTGGTGTATTGATGCTTATCTTTAAAGCAGAAGAGTAGCATCCTGATCTTCCTGTCCCTTCCATGCGTGTCCTGTTTGTTTTTTAAAAAGATCAGGTGCCCAACATGATGTCTTTCTCTAGCTGCCGAGTGCAGAGAAGTTCCTTTTTAAGCCTGATCTCCTCAGCGATGGAAGCCTGGACAGTGATCCTTCCAACATGAATAAAGATAAATAAAAGGGACTGATTCAGATCTTAGGTCTTGGCTTATGGGAAGTGAGGGAAAAGCAGGCATCCCACTGGTTGGAGCCCAAGATTCACTGAAGTTCTAAAGCACTTCTCCATCCATGGATAATAGACTTGTTTTGATAATGATGATCAAGGTACCAAGGCTTCTTCCATGGCCGAGGAGTAAGAAGGCACAGGCTGAGGCCTGGCAGTGGCCCTGCCAAGCCTTGCCCTCCTGCAGAGCCCGGTGATGGAGCGGACGGAGGGAAGGGACACGGCTCTGACCCTCTGCATCCAGCCTTGGGAACCGTCTGGTGATGACCTGGCCAACTCTGCAACCTCTAGGCTGTTAATTTTCGAGACAGTATAGTTACCTTGCGTAAGTTGTCCATCTCTGGGTGCCTACCCAAGAGCTGAGAATATTTTATTTGACTTCCCAGCTTCTGAAAAAAATAAATCCTCCTTCCTGCATGAATGATATATTGCTATGAAAGGCCAATTCCAGTGGATCTAAGGGCTAAACAAACAAAATGATAAATCTTCCCTGGGAAGCGAAGACTTCCTCACTTCAGGTAATTAGCTCCAGTCCGCCCTGGGTACAGGGGCTGGGAAATGACAGCTGAGGGTTTCTGCTAAGGGGAATTTCTCGTGCTGGGCTCTGGGAGTGACTTGGGTGCTGCTGCTTTAAAATGTGCCTGATGCAATCTGTAATTTAGAAATATTTCATTTATCCTGGTTATGAAAAGGAAACCGAACAACAAGAGGTAAGGGAAATTTGCAAGTGCAGATAAATCTTTCTGTTCTTCGTATCGTGGAGGTCAATGTTTAAAAGTAAGAAGATAAAGATCTTCAGCAATTTTCAGTCTTCTCTTGCCTATGTATTTCCCGAGGGGCTGTCAAGTGTTATTTCTTCCTGGTGGTGTCAGCTTCTGTTGCCTGGCACATGATATATGTTTTAATTGACAGCCAGTAACAGCCATTCCAATCATAGTGAAAATGCTATTTTGTAGCCAGTGTGGATGGAAGTCGTAACTTAAGGATGTGTTAGTTGCTCGTTGGACATACGAATAACTGGTACTGAACATAATACCTTTTCACAGTCTCTGTTTATTATCACAAAATAGAGGTGGGGTGGCTTTTTTTAATAGTTTGCTTTACATACGATTTGCTAGTCTGTGTAATTCAGCATCTAGTTAGGGTCTGAGTGAAGGCTTGAACGTAGAAATGTAATCAGGCATGACAAAATACTCAGTTTTGCCCATGGAAATATTGAATACAAGGTCGACAGTTAAAGTGTCTCGCCAGCGTTGCCCATTGAAATGTGCTGGCAAGACTTCAGGTCTGGGTGGCCGCGTGGCAGCGTGATTTCCCCCCGTTGCACAGGCGGGAGGGCCGCAGAGGCTCTGGGGAGCCCACACCAGCCCCCAAAACCACTGCGGTAAGCCCCTTGCCCCCGCGTCGTCCCTGCTGCCGTTGCTCTCGTCGTTACTGGCAAATTTGAGTTGGGCGTGTTGAGTTGAGCACGATCTGACATCCCACCAAAGGCCGTGTGAGAACAGAGTACGGTAGGAGAGGTGATGCCTTTGAAAGAAACCTTCTGGTCTGAGGATCCCTTCGGATGGCAGATGAAGCTCCCATGGTGTATTTGGCTTCAGCAGCAATTAACTTGGTTTCTGTTGCCTGTGTGGTATTTCTGAGCTTGGCTTAGGCTCACCATTGGCTCTGTCACTGATCTTGAAATGTAGTTTTTCCCGGGCTGAAGTGTGATAGGGAGACTTAACTATCTAAACCTTCTGCTGAGACCGTGCCACCGACATCAGTTCGTGGACGACTGCAGGCACCAAACCTACCCAAAGCCCCTTAGCAAAGGAAGCATCGTTACCCTCACGCACACCACAGGGATGTCGTTAAGATCAGAAGGAATTTAAAGCCGGCTCAGCGGGTCGGGAGGCATCCCTTTTTTAACCTTTGTTCCCGATGTTGTAGGTACAACAGCCAGCCTACAAGGAGGTTATCTTTTGGTAAATGAAGGGTGAATACCAGTTGGAGAGGACGGTTCTCTTTAATTTGGTTTGTTTTCCCTGAAATGGGCAGCTGGCCTGCGGTTTTGGGAACAGAAGGGGTTTTTTTCCCCCTTTGTTTTCCACCGTTGCTGAATGCTGAACAAACTCTCAAGACCTGGAGGCAAAAGTAATGAAATCAGTGTCATACAGGAAAGCTTTCCACCTACTCTGGGTTTGTAGGCCCCGTGGGCTAAGATGACCTCATCTCCAAGTTTTTGTGGATTTTTCCTGCGTCTTATCCACCCAGATGGTTTTTTTCTTGGTGGATTTTGGGGCCTTTCCAGAGATTTCCAGGACAGGCCTGGTGGGGCTGGCGAGGGGCAGAGAGCTCTTCAGCTCAGATGCTGCCGGTTGCCTGCTCCTTGTGGTAAATTAATTTTATCTTTGGAAGAGATTTACCGCATCTCTGCAGAGCTTTCCAGAAAATCCAGATTTATTGTGCGTGCATTCATATTTCTGTCCAGGAAATCTCCAGGCTTAAATAAAGGTTGCTGAAAAAAAGGAAGAAAAAAAAAGAGGATGGTTTACCACAGGCTAAGCTAATAACCAGTCCTCGTTACCTTATTGCAAAATCAAGTGGAAAAATAAAAGTCAGGGTTGTTTGTTTTAATATTGACAGAAGCATCCCTTTCCTCAGCCACACTCTGCAAACAACAGGATTCACTCCCCCTCCATACAATTTTTCAGCAAGATAATTAGCTATCTCACAGCTTCAAAAAAGTAGGCAAATACCCATCTTTCACGTAAGGATGATACAGTCTTTTAAAAATCTCAACCGAGCTGAAGAAAGGAAGACCTCCCTTCCCATTTAAACCTGAACCGAAGGTGCTAAATTCCATTTTTATGCACCAAACGGGATGGATGCTGATGGCCGCCCTGTGCAACACGGTGCCTCCCTCTCCGTGACGGTGCCGTCGGCATCTGCTTTGGGTGAGGACCCTCTGTGGTGGGGCCGGTGGGGCTGGGGCC